>NC_057742.1:12925654-12927664 GCF_004010195.1 Chiloscyllium plagiosum
TGTAAGGCAAGACCTCCCCTTCACAAATCCGTGCTGGCTGTCCCTAATCAAGCAGTGTCTTTCCAGATACTCATAAATCCTATCCCTCAGTACCCTTTCCATTACTTTGCCTACCACCGAAGTAAGACTAACTGGCCTGTAATTCCCAGGGTTATCCCTATTCCCTTTTTTGAACAGGTACACAACATTCACCACTATCCAGTCCCCTAGCACCACCCCCATTTACAGTGAAGACGAAAAGATCATTGCCAACGGTTCTGCAATTTCCTCTCTTGCTTCCCAT
Source organism: Chiloscyllium plagiosum (assembly GCF_004010195.1). Taxonomy (NCBI): domain Eukaryota; kingdom Metazoa; phylum Chordata; class Chondrichthyes; order Orectolobiformes; family Hemiscylliidae; genus Chiloscyllium; species Chiloscyllium plagiosum. Next base: position 12,925,938 of record NC_057742.1, read on the forward strand.
ATAATCCTAGAATATATCCCGTCAGGCCTGGTGGACTTGTCTATCCTCAAGTTTTTCAAAATGCCCAACACATCTTCCTTCCTAACAAGTACTTTGAAAACTTTTAGCTTAAATAAAACTAGATATAATAAGGATGCATTCCTACCTTCACTCAAAAAATATAAATTTATTCAAAAAAATCTAATTGAAAAGTAATGTTTTATCTATTTTTGTTGGAAGGATTGGAGTATTTCTGTCTATAGCCTAAATGACAGGCTTCCTAACAAGTATCTCTTCTAGCTTACCAGTCCATTTCCTTACTCTCCTCTTCAACAATACGGTCCCTCTCGTTTGTAAACACTGAAGAAAAGTACTCATTCAAGACCTCTCCTATCTCTTCCGACTCAATACACAGTCTCCCACTATTGTCCTTGATCGGACCTACCCTCGTTCTCGTCATTCTCATGTTTCTCACATACGCATAAAAGGCCTTGGAGTTATCCTTGATCCTACCCGCCAAAGATTTTTAATGCCCTCTCGTAGCTCTCCTACTCCCTTTCGTCAGCTCCCTCCTGGCTATCCTGTATCCCTACAACGCTCTGTCTGAACCTTGTTTCCTCAACCTTATGTAAGCCTCCTTCTTCCTCTTTACAAGACATTCAACCTCCCTCGTCAACCAAGGTTCCCTCACACGACCATGTCTTTCCTGCCTGACAGGTACATACATGTCAAGGACACGTCGTATCTGTTCCTTGAAAAAGTGCCACATTTCAACAACATCCTTCCCTGACAGCCTGTGCTCCCAACTTATGCTCCTCAGATCCTGTCTTGCAGCATATATTTACCCTTCCCCCAATTGTAAAACCTGCCCTGTTGCACGCACCTATCTCTCTCCATAACCAAGATGAAAGTCACAGAATTGTGGTCACCATCACCAAAATGCTCACCCACTAACAAGCCCATCACTTGTCCCGTTTCGTTACCAAGTATCCAATCCAATATGGTCTCCCCTCTGGTCGGACAATCTACATACTGAGTTAGAAAAGCTTCCTGGACTGAGTTAGAAAAGCTTCCTGGACACACTGCACAAACACCGCCCCATCCAATGTACTTGATCTAAAAAGTTTCCAATCAATATTTGGGAAGTTGCAATTGCTCATGACTACTACCCTGTGGCTTCTGCACCTTTCCAAAATCTGTTTCCCAATCTGTTTCTCCACATCTCTGCTGCTATTGGGGGGCCTATAGTAAACACCTAACAAGGTGACTGCTCCTTTCCTATTTCTGACTTCAGCCCATACTACCTCCAAAGGCAGATCCCTCTAGAACTGCCTTTCTGCAGCCATTATACCATTTCTAATTAGCAACGCCACCCCCCTCCTTTTTTACCACCCTCCCTAATCTTACTGAAACATCTGTAATTAGGCACATCCAACAACTATTCCTGTCCCTCTTCTATCCACGTTTCCGTGATGACCACAACATCGTAGTCCCAAGTACCGATCCACGCCTTAAGTTCACCCACCTTATTTCTGATACTCCTTGCGTTGAAGTATACACACTTGAGCCCATCTCTGTGTCCGCAAGTATTCCCTGTCAGTGCTACGTTCTCCACAGCCTCCCTACATTCTTGGACATCCTGAAAAACAGCTAACCTACTTGTTGGACTACAAGTCTGGATCCCATCCCCCTGCCAAATTAGTTTAAACCCCACCGAAGAGTGCGAGCAAACCTACCTCCCAGGATAT
>NC_057742.1:12928321-12933963 GCF_004010195.1 Chiloscyllium plagiosum
GTGTCTCGGGTTCCTTCTCCACTCAAACTTCTTACCTTCCCAGAAGCCTCTGTTGACGACTTCCGGGTTCCCGCTCCTAGTTGAAAAAAAAAACACAGACTGCGAAAAGAAAAACATTAATTTAAACTGGTCTCCGCTTACCTTCCGGCTCCCCTCTCTATGCACCCGCTGTAGCACTGAGATCGAAACCTCGGAGGTACTCGCTCTTAAATCAAATATAGTGGGATCCCAAACTTTAATAGGTTGTTGCACACCCAGTTGAGCACAGCTAGTCAGGAGCAGCCCTGCACTGTTTGGGACATTTATCCCAGACATGGCAGATAAGGGAATATTGGTGCCCCACTTTGCGGACAGGGACCTGGAGAAGGGATGCAGAGGAGGAATGTTCTCTTCCCGCAGGTCTGGCAGAGGAGGTAATAGCACCAGCTGTCGCCAGCCTGGTCTGATACTGCAAACAGGTCAGTGATGTCTCAGCTTTCTGTAGGAATGCACAACCATACAGGAAGAATGTCAACAAGCTTCTACCCTCTGATAGGAGAAGTACTAAAAATCTCTCTGCTACCTCACACTCTCCCTATCTCTGTTACTGCACACAACTCCTTCCAAAGCTCATGTTCTAGCACTGTCACAATTACTTACAATATTTTCCCTCACTCACTCCTAACCATTCACTATCTCTATACCAAGTAAATCATCAAGAGTAACCTTGAAGAACTGAACATTTACGTAAAGGACCTATGAAGGATATTTCTGATTTGTTTTCAGCATGCTAAAAGAAAATGGGGAATGTTCAATTTTCTGGGTTATAGTATAGGTTGTCTACAAATATAGTGTTTAGCAAATAGTGTTTCTGTCTTTTGTTGCAGTATAAGTGAGTATAGAGAAAGTGAGGACTGCAGATGCTGGAGATCAGGGCTGAGAGTGTGTTGCTGGGAAAGCACAGCCGGTCAGGCAACATCCGAGGAGCAGGAGAATCGACGTTTCGGGCATAAGGCCTTCATCAGAAATGAGGCTTGTGGGTGGGGGGAGCTGAGAGATAAATGGGAAGGGGTTGAGTTTGGGGGGGAATGATAGGGAGATGAAGGTGAGGGAGAAGGTGATATGTTGGGGGATGGAGCAGATAGATTGGAAAAATAATGCTGACCCATTATCCCAAGCTAAACTAGTCCCGTCTGCGCTTGGCCCAAATCTCTCCAAATATTTCTTATTTAAGTACTTATCGAAATGTCTTTTAAATGCTGTAACTGTACCTGCATCTATTATCTCCTCTGGAAGTTCATTCCACACAGGAACCACTCTCTGTGTAAAAAAAGTCCCTCATGTCATTTTTAAATCTTTCTCCTCTCACCTTGAAAATATGCCCCCTCATCTTGAAGTCTACAGAAAAGACACCTGTCATTCACCTATTTTTATCCCTCATGATTTTATAAACCTCTATAAGGTCATCTCTCAACCTCCTATATTCCAGTGAAAAATGTCCCAGCCTATCCAGCCTCACCTTGTAACTCAATCTCTTCAGTCCTAGCAACATCCTGGTAAATCTCTTCTGAACTCTCTCCATTCTTCCTGTAACAGGGAGACCTGAACTGGACATAGTAGTCCAGAACAGGCCTCACCAATGGCATATAGGCATTGCAAAGAGGAATTTTTGATCACTTACATCTGCAGGTCCAGTAAAGAATGTGAAAGTAGTAAAGAGATGTGAGTGATGATATTTTAGTCTGTCTGGTTTAGACAATATCTTCATGGTATGATCCACTTTCTATCCCACTTCCACAAACTAATGGTCATAGTCAAGATTTAGTTTGATCTGTACACAATTGGTTGACATTTCAATTTTTCTAAGCTATCTCTTTGGTCTTCTAAATATAGCGATTGTCATGGCAGATGATAAATGTACAGTAGTTTATGTTGGGGGAATAATACATGTTAGTAACTGGATTGAAGTGCTTAGGGAGGTATTTTCTTTTGATCCTTAATAGCTTTCGAAATCTAGCTCATGACAATCTTCTATCTTTGAGCTGACTTGAACTCACATCTTGAAGTGGAATAATAGCTTTTTATGACAGAGCTTTGAGACTTTGTAAATCAAAATTGTCAGGAACTCTTTTCAGTCTTAGTTGAGCAATAGATGGGTGAATGTATGTTTGAAGATAGTCAAGCCCCCTTTAACAGCACTTTCCATATCTGCGATCTTTGCCGTCTAGAAGGCCAAGGGGTATGGGAACACCATTACCTGTGAATGCTCCTCTAAGTCACACATCATCCTGACTTGAAACAATATCACCATTCCTTTTCTGTTTACAGCTAAAAATTGTGGAATCCCTTTCGTAATACCACATGAACTATCGTGGTTCAAGGAAGCAGCTCACTACCATCTTCTCAAGGGCAATTAGCAATGGGCAACAAAAGCTGCCTAACCGGTGATGTCCATCCTCCATGAAAGAAAAAAAACATAAACACTTAAGTGTTAAGTTATTTCCCAAATCATAATGGCAACATCTGAAAATATACAAAGCTTTGTGCTTTCATTATGAATAAAAGATGAAGAAACGTAATATGGGTCAGCTTACAGCTTCCAAAACATTATGCTTAGAGATTGCTGCCTCTTGTCATCAAAGCCTAGGGATTAGAAATAGATCTTTTAATCCATTAAACCTGAGCAAATATAAATAAAGCCAGAAAATGTGGAAAGGTTAGTAAAGTGAAAGAAAATTGCAAATATGGAGCTAAATGTTGGAAGCACACCAAATCTTCCAGCACCTGCAAAGAGAAAAAGACATGCTAATGTCCTGCTTATAAAGCCTCTTTAAAAGAAAACTGAGAGGTAAGTAACCTTTTTCTTGTAAAGTTATTTCCTAGGCTTTCCACTAACTTTTCATTAATGTGCCCTTTTGCTCTTCGAGTGTTTTAATTACTTCCCTGAAAATGATCCATTGTATTATCTAACCAGTTCTTGCTATAACATCAGGCAATTATAGCATTATGACCAGTTGAGGAGGGATAGTTCTTTTTTTCACCCTCCTCACCCTGCCTGCTGATTGTGTATCAGTCAATCCATGTAACATTTTAACCACTTTGGAAATAGAACCAGATTGACTCAAGATTGAGATACAGACAGACTCTAACCTCACACCTTTAATACATTGTCTGAGCTGAGATACCGCCTTTTTATATAAAACCCTAAGTTATCTTGAGAATGTGGTTTAAAAGTAGTTCTGGGATTTACATATTAATGAACCAAAACCTGCAACTCACTCTAAAAGATGAAAGACTTAACAGACATCCAGTTTTGTTCAATATATCATTTCAGTTGTGTGACACTGTAATCTTTTGCTACAAATTCTATGTCTTGTGATCCTGCTCTACAGCTACCTGATGAAGGAGCAGTGCTCCGAAAGCTAGTGCTTCCAAATAAACCTATTGGACTATAACCTGGAGTTGTGTGGATTTTTAACTGAAAATAATGTCAGTTTTTGCTCAGATTGATCTTTGCTTATGGATGGTTTCATGAGCTTAGTTCAACCTCGTCAGATGATCACAGCAGCCATTTTAAGTCAGTATTTGTCCTTTTCAAAAGTTAATTTGATCCATGTATGTCTTAGATAGGTAAATCAGACGATGGAAGCTGAATATGAATAGTCCATGTTTACTAATATCATAACAATAGGGTTTGTAACACATCAGTAAGGTTGTGTTGTCACTTTAGTCCCACTTGTTTTTGTTTCTTTTCCACCTTACAGAGCAGTTTGCTTCCCTTCAATGTTTAGCTCTGAAATATGCTGACGTTCCCTCTCTAATGACTTCCTATCCATCATGTATGTATAAGAACATCTGAAATGCTGAAGATTAACATTTAATAGTTTGTCACCGTTTAATATGAGTCTGGGTGGGTTACTCTTTGAAGGGTTGGGCATGGGCTTGTGGGGCCCAAAGGCCTGTTTCCACACTGTAGGGAATCTAATCCAATAAATATCTTGCTTTTCCATTCTTCATACCAAAGTAAATAGCCTCACATTTCCCCTTTCACCTACTCAACCCATTTACTGACTATATCCTGTTGCTGAATCTGTCATCCACTCAGCTAAAATTCCCACCTAGCTTTGTATCTTTAGCAAACTTGGATAAATTACACTCAGTCCCTTCATCTAAGGCATTGCAATAGATTGATCTACAAGGAACTTTTAAAAAATTTAACATGGATCGCGAAGCAATTTTTTTTAAGTGAATGCTCAATCTTAGGGCCATTACAGGTCCTTAATGTCAAGTTATCATTTGGCAGATGGAGTAAAAATATATGTTACAGCTCTGTGGGGATTTGAAGCCAACGCTCTCCCTTGGGCTACGGTAGGATTGCAGGAATATGACTGAAATCATCACAATGGCAAACTGCACAAGCAATAAATATATAGACATCCCGGTGCCTTTTGTGGATTATAGTCTCAATAACTGAAAATGAGCCAAATAATCCATTTCTGTGGACGGACTACAGTTCGCTGTATACTTAGACTGCTGTTGAAGCATGCGGATTGGACATCTGGTAGGATTGAAACACAGGGCTTTTTATCGTGGAACAAGTCGCCATCACTCATTGTCTTGGCTCTACTATGAACAACACCCACATGCCTAAGGCACTGCAGAGCTGCAGTCGCCAGTGGAATTATCCTGTCAGGAAACAGAGTGCTGGAGGAAAATTATGCGGTCAGCCCGGGCAAATTTAAGTTGGAGAACTAGTGGTTTATTACAGTTGGAATAATGAGGAGGGGAACATAAAGGGGACAGGGACATAAAGAAGGTGCAGAACAGTTGGACCACGAGGTGTTGCACCAAATCATTAAAAGTAATGGAGCAGGCTGAGAAACCAGCTAATAAAACACACAGGGTGTGTAAATAAGGGCATAGAGTATAGAGCGAAGAGAAGATAAGAACACAAGAACTAGGATCAGGAGTAGGCCATCTGGCCCTTTGAGCCTGCTCCACCTTTCAATAAAGTCATGGCTGATCTTTTTGTGGCCTCAGCTCCACTGACCCACTGTCTCACCATAAACCTTAACTCCTTCATTGTTCAAAAGAATATCCATCTTAGCTTTAAAAACAATCAATGGAGAAATCTCAACTACACCGCTGGGCATGGAATTCCACAGATTCACAACCCTCTGGGTGATAAGATTGTAGAAAACCTGAATAAACCATTGGTTCAGCCTCAAGTAGAGTATTATGTCCAGTTCTGGACTCTATACTTATTGCAAGAATGACTCCAGGTATGAGGATATATTGGAGAAGATGAAGAAGAGAAGATTAAGTGAAGGTTTATTCGAGTGGTTCAAATTCTTGAGGGATCTAGGCAGAGTTGAGAGGGAAAGATATTGCCATTAGTGGATGGATGGGGAATATGAGACACATATTTAAGTAAAAAAAGTGTCGGTGACATAGAGTCTTAGAGTCACAGAGATGTACAGCATGGAAACAGACCCTTCGGTCCAACGCATCCATGCCGACCAGATATCCCAACCCAATCTAGTCCCACCTGCCAGCACCTGGCCCATATCCCTCCAAACCCTTCCTATTCATATACCCATCCAAATGCCTCTTAAATGTTGCAATTGTACCAGCCTCCACCACATCCTCTGGCAGCTCATTCC
>NC_057742.1:12934254-12994021 GCF_004010195.1 Chiloscyllium plagiosum
TAGGACCTTACCATTAAGTGTATAAGTCCTGCTAAGATTTGCTTTCCCAAATGCAGCACCTCGCATTTATCTGAATTAAACTCCATCTGCCACTTCTCAACCCATTGGCCCATCTGGTCCAGATCCTGTTGTAATCTGAGGTAACCCTCTTCGCTGTCCACTACAGCTCCAATTTTGGTGTCATCTGCAAACTTACTCACTATACCTCTTATGCTCGCATCCAAATCATTTATGTAAATGACAAAAAGTAGAGGACCCAGCACCGATCCTTGTGGCACTCCACTTTTCACAATAAGTGGTCAGGGTTTGGAATGCACTGCCTGTGAGTATGGTGGAGGTCAATTCAATCCAGACCTTTAACAGAGAATTGGAGAATTATCTGAAGAAAATTACAAACTGCAGGGCTATTAGGAAAAGATATAGGAGGGGAAATGGGGTCAGCTTCTCTTGCAGAAAGATAGCTGAAACATGGCAGCCTGAATGGTCTGCTTCTGTGCAGTCGGCATTCCATAATCTTTGAACAAAATCAAGGAATATCTCAAAGGAAGAAAATGTTACTGAGAACAAACAGCCTGCAAACCTCAGCAGAGCAACTTATACTGATAATTAAATTGCAATGCTCTTTGTTGTCAATCCATTTCATTTTACTGCCTTAGAACGATGCATAATAAGGATATGCCTGTTACTGTATCTGTGTTCTTTCCCCATAGTGTGTTACTAAACTCATAAAAACAACAATTGCCCCCTCCAAGTACAATTGACTTCTGCATTTTCATACGTCATAACATAGAATATTTATCACCTCATTCCATCTCTCACAAGGAGGTCTCTGCTCACTCGGCTGTGCAAAATCATAATTACAAACCTTTCACACGAGCCAAGCCATCATCTGAAAAGCAGGATTATTGAAAATATTTCAGGCAATTTTTCTTCAACTTTGCATTACAGGAGGGTCAATTTGCCCTAAATCCTGCCCCTGTGCTTTTCTTAAACTCCATCAGGCTGCACTGGGGGAAGCTCAGTGGTAAGCTGAAGTGATGGATAATATTTTATCGTACATTTATTGCAGTATATTATAGACCAGCTGTTTGCAATGATCTCTCTTATCTTGAAGGCACAAAAGAATACAGAAACAGCATAATGTACTCAAGGCAAACACAAGGAGCCTTTATGATTAGGATGCTATTTTGAGGATAGCATTCACATAAATACTGCCAGTTATTAAAGAACATTTTACCTAAAACCAATAAAGCACCGAAAATTGACCAATCTGTTCTTCTTTCTTGTTCAGAGAAAAGGAGAAAGGAGAATGTTATTGCAATTTAGTCAAATGACAGGTTTGAAAGATTATGCTTCACATTACATTATTGTCTGATATTATTTTGCTGTCTTTCCCCTTTCCCCTCATGCAACTTTTTATCTTTTCTATAATGAGAATGAAAGAGAGGGTAGTTTATTAAAAGGTAAAATGCGCGATTCAATGATGATGAATTGTACGTGAACTGAGTTTTATAAATACACAAAGGTTCTGTCAACTAACATGAGCAGCTTACTTACATAATCCCAATGATCCTATTCATGTTATGTTATTAGAGCACAGCTTAACAGCAAACCTGCCTTGTTGTGGTAACCTGTCAATATTCTTTGTTTTCAGATGCATTTTATCACCAGAACATTCCAACTTCTACAATGAGGAATTTCTCAGAAGTTTAACATTGTACGTTGAATGTGAATAACAGTCGGATAAACATTTGAAATATATATATATATGAAAGGGAGGTGATGGCATAGTGGTAATGTCACTTGACTAGTAATCCAGAACTCCAGCCAATGTCCTGGGGACATGGATCCGAATAATACCTTGGCAGATGGTGATATTTGAATTTTTTTTAAAATCTGGAATTAAAAGCTAGTGTAAGGGTGACCATGCTTCTGGTTGCTGTAAAAGCTCAGCTGGCTCAAAATGCCCTTCAGGGAAGGAAATCCATCATTCTGATCTGGTCTGGTCTGGTCTACATCGGAGAAAGTGAGGACTGCAGATGCTGAAGATCAGAGCTTAAAAATGTGTTGCTGGAAAAGCGCAGCAGGTTCAGGCAGCATCAAAGGAACAGGAGAATCGACGTTTCGGGCATTTGATTCCTGAAGAAGGGCTTATGCCCGAAACGTCGATTCTCCTGTTCCTTTGATGCTGCCTGGTCTACATTGGACTCCAGCAATGTGGGTGACTTTTAACTAGCAATTAGGTAGGGATAAAAATTTCACAAATGAATAATAAAATGAGCTAGAGGGAAAGGTAATAGGATCAGTTCTGAAAGTCCTCCAGTATAAGGCTGGCACTGACATGATGAGTTGAATGGCTTCATGTGGACATACGTATCTGGAGCAGGATAAGGCCATCCAACACCATGAGCATGTTCTACTGTTCGGGAAGATTGGATTGGATTGTGGCTTCAACCTAACTTTCCTGTTAAGACTCTATACCTCTTTGACTTTATTTGTTAGTCAAGTACATATCTAACAACGCCTTCAAATTACTCACTGACACCATGAATACTGCTCTCTGGGCTGAGAATTACACAGACTCATGACCCTCAGAGGAAAACAAATTCGCTTCATCTCTCCAACTTGAATGGAAAATCTCTTATTTTTAAATGTGGCCCCGAGTTCTAGTCACTTAAATATTCCATTATAAAACCTACAATTTTAGGCCAGCAAGAAAAAAAAAGACATAAATAATGGGCAAAATGCTTGATTGTGCCACCAGTTGAAGCTTATAATAACATAATTGAAGATATAACAGTATTACAGCCTTTGTTGCTGCTTCCAATCTCAACAGGGTAGTTTGTAACTCTAACCTAGCAATACATTGTCAACCTTGGCTGGAGGGCAGATCTGGATGTATAGTGCCACTCTATACACCCCAAGAACATAGAACATAGAACAATACAGCGCAGAACAGGCCCTTCGGCCCTCGATGTTGCGCCGACCTGTGAACTACTCTCAGCTCGTCCCCCGACACTATCCCATCATCATCCATGTACTTATCTAAGGGTTGTTTAAATCTCCCTAATGTGGCTGAGTTGACTACATTAGCAGATAGGGCATTCCACACCCTTACCACTCTCTGCGTAAAGAACTTTCCTCTGACATCTGTCTTACAACACCCCTCAATTTGTATTTATGCCCTCTCCTACACGCTGATGTCATCATCCTAGGAAAAAGTATTTCACTGTCTACCCTATCTAATCCTCTGACCATCTTGTGTATTTCTATCAAATCGTCTCTTAGCCTTCTTCTTTCCAATGAGAACAGACGCAAGTCTCTCAGCCTTTCCTCATAAGACCTTCCCTCCAGACCAGGCAATATCCTGGTAAATCTCCTCTGCACCTTTTCCAATGCTTCCACATCCTTCCTGTAATGGGGCGACCAGAACTGTACATGATATTCCAAGTGTGGCCGCACCAGCATTTTATATAGAAGAATAACAGGGATATTGTATCTTTTGTTTATGATGTTTATCGGTTTTGTTGCATAGTTTAATTTGGCAGTAGCGTGATACAATAATTGTAAATGAAACCCGAGGAGAAGGGAAGGGAACAATATTAGTCACAGAGTCAGAGGGATGTACAGACTCTTGGGTCCAACTCATCCATGTCAACCAGATATCCTAAATTAATATAGTACCATTTGGCATTCTCATCCAGAGAGCAATGCTCATGGTGTCATTGAGTATTTTGAAGGCAGAGTTAGATAGGTTCTTGACTCAATAATGAATTGAAAGGGTTTAAGAGGGAAATGAGCCAAATGCTGGCAAATGAGACTTCTCAGATTCCACATGATCATAGAGCAGGAGAAAGTGAGGTCTGCAGATGCTGGAGATCAGAGCTGAAAATGTGTTGCTGGAAAAGCGCAGCAGGTCAGGCAGCATCCCGGGAACAGGAGAATCGACGTTTCGGGCATAAGCCCTGAAGAAGGGCTTATGCTCGAAACGTCGATTCTCCTGTTCCCGGGATGCTGCCTGACCTGCTGCGCTTTTCCATGATCATAGAGCAATCAGGTTTTAATATTGTGAGAGATTTTGGGCCTCAGAGACATTCTAAATTAATGGCTTAACAGCATGAGTCTAAGAAATTGTCATATATTGATGATAGTCATATGACAGGTGAACAATCTATCAGAGGGTGTATCTAAACACCTCTGGTATTCTACCTGTCTCAATAGAAAATACATCACTACAAAGTCCTTGTTGAAATGAATAGTAACAGCAGAAGACTCATCTGAAACACAATCAGACCCCACCTCTAGAAAATGAAACATCAGATGGACATAAAAATCCCATGGCATTATCCTGGAGAGAGAAAATTATCTTCCCCTTTGTCCAAGCCAATATCTATTCCTCAATAACATCACTATAAATAGTGAAGCTGGCCTATAATACATTGTTATTTGTGAGAGCCTACTGTGCAAATTGGCCACTTTCCCCAAATTACAGATGTAACAGTTACTCCACTACAAAACTTAAGTAGTCATTTTAAAGCACTTTGGGGGTGTCCTGTGATCACGAAAGGTGCTAACTGAATGCAAGCCCCTTTTATATACTACACATATATATTACATTTATCTATAAAAGAGAGAGAAAATGCCTAACAGAATAGAGACGGAGAAAATTTGAAAAAATATTGATTTATCTTGAAACTTGCTGCCCTGATCTTGAAGTACCAGCACATTTAAACAGATGACCCAGGATTAAAAAAATGAATCGCATGTAAAGATCCTCTGACAGAAATGTTTGAGCTCTAAGATTTATGATGATAGTTTCTCAGAATAACATGAACTCCCAGGTTCAGTGCGAGGCCTCTTTGTTGAAGTTATTGGTGGAACATGATGACAGCTCACATGTTCAGGCAAATCACCAGTACATTACTTCATAATTCCTCAAGCTGGATATATAGGGTGTCCAGTTTTACTACACAGACTAGGTGGAAGCATTGATCATCATTTACAAGGTCTCTTCTCAATGCATGGTTAATAATTCACAGTGCTAGCCACTTTTATTAGAAAAGAAATTATAAATATTTCTTCACTTCCACTTGAATCAGTGTAAGACTACCACCCCTCCCCCACCCATACTCATAACATCAATAATATGGAGTTAAAGTAATGTGTGATGTTTTGATTCATTTATTCAATCATTGGCAGTCCCTGCCAGACAAACATGACTCTCTCCCAACCTTGGGTTGAGTGTCTAGGTGACTGTACAGACCAAAGCAGCTTCTGCAGGCTCTGTTACACTTGGGGCAGAAGGTGGTTGGGGGAAGGGGGTAGGTTGGCCATTGGTGTGGCAGCGCACTCCTTATGCGGTTTTCCACTGGCTTCCGCTCATTCCCAGCAGCATGTCGCAAGGTGCTTAATGCCTTCCCGAATGCTCTTCCTCCACTTTGGATGGTCTTGGGCCAATGATTCCCAAGTGTTTGTAGGAATGCCGCACTTCACCAGTCAGGCCTTGGGGTATCACTGAAGTTTTTCCTCGGTTCGTCAAATGTGTGGACGACATGCAGCCAGGTATTACACCTTTTAGGCCATCGACTGATTGTGGTTGCATTAAAACACAGCTTTGGAAGATTGGCACTCAGGTTCCATGCTATAAAATGAATGTAAAGTTTGCAGATTGCTGACCTTTGTTAAACAGCATATCGCCGAATCCCAGGGAGGTTGAGAATCTGGTGCCCTTCTGATGACTATTCTTGCAGTATTGTGTCAATTAGTGGATGTCTTCTCTTTCCTAAAAGGATGTTGGCTCATTTAAAAACCAATGCGTCCAGATCTATAAAATATTAATGATGTCAGACATAGTGCTGCTCATGGGCACAGAGTACTGGCTCTGGGTTATGCCAGCTTTTGACAAGTCAAAGAGGAAATCTAAGATGATGCTTTAGGGACCGAAACATTTAGCTATGTCAAATTCCGTCTCCATTCCCAAACAGTTAACAGAGCTTTCATTTTGCTATTTATTATTTAAGAACTTTTTATCGTGGTTGGCTGTTAAATCAGAGCGGGTTCCCAATGTTCGATCTTTTACATTTGGTTTCTGTAGAATTGCAGTGGATTTGCAGACTCAGGTAAAAATCCAAAAGATCATCAAAATGGTGCTTTTGTTTTCATTTGTCATGGTATTGATGGCAGCTATTGGCAGATGGGTTCACCCATTCTCCCTTGCTCCACAAAAGAAATAAATATTAAACATTATAGTGCATAAAATGCTTCTCCACAGGTTATGGAGTTATGTGGATATGTGGTAGGTCAGGTTCAATGCAAAGAAACATGAGGTGATATAATTTGGTAGGAAGAACAGTGAAAGACAATATAAAATAAATGTATAATAGTTTGGGGGAACAGGAGCAAAGGGACCAAGAGGTATATATTCACAGATCATCAAAGGTGGCAGGATGTACAAGTCTGCTTGGCTTTAATAACTGGAGCATAGAGTACAAGAACAAGGAGCTGATGTCAAATATGTATAAGATACTTATTAGACCTTGGCTGGAGCATTGCATATGGTTCAGGAAACTCCGTTATAGGAAAGATGCATTGGTGAGAGTGCAGAAGCAATTTACAAGAATTGTGGGGTGGCACAGTGGCTCAGTGGTTAGCACTGCTGCCTCAAAGCACCAGGGACTTGAGTTCAATTCCCGCCTCAGGTGACTGTCTGTGTGGAGTCTGCGCATTTTCTCTGTGTCTGTGTGGGTTTCCTTCGGGTACTCCCAGTTTTCTCCCACAATCCAAAGATGTGCAGGTCACGTGAACTGACCATGATAAATTGCCCATAGTGTTCAGGGACGTGTAGGTGAGGCACATTAGTCAGGGGTAAATGAGGAGTAATAGAGTAGGGGAATGGGTCTAGTTGGGTTACTCTTCAGAGGGTCAGTGTGGATTTGTTGGCCCGAAGGGCCTGTTTCCACTCTGTAGGGATTCTGTGAGTAATTTCAGGAATGGGGAAACTTCAGCTATGAGGATAGATTGAAGTTAGAGAGAAGGAGACCAAGAAGAGAACTGAACATGTTTTTCAAAATTATGGGCAGCTTGCATAGAATAGACAGGAAGAAGCTGTGCATGATAGTTTAGTCTGCTGAAGAGTTAGAGACTAATGTTAATCAACTTCTGAAGAAATGTGGAATGACATGGAAGTAATTATATGCAATGGAGTCAGCCATTCACACAGAATATGCCCTCCCTTCCCAGACGTTCACATAGTCTTAATCTATATCATTAGGAACTGACTTTTGTACAGGACACATGAGAAAGTGTCTAGAGAAGCTCAACTTTTCCAATTATCTTTGAAACTGAGTTTGAAATTCAACAACTAACGTTTCCCTTTTGAAGAGTTTCTGCTGCTTCTGGAAATATTTCAGAATTTCACTGTAAGTGTGACGGTATACATGGCAAAGTGTTAGATTCTTCTGGGCAGGGGGCTTACTGGGAAAGGATTTGTCTGGAAATCCTATACACAGTGTAACATGGAACAGCTGAGAGGCAGTGTGACAAGGTTACACCATGGGTGAAGGATTCTAATGACATTATACACCACAGAAAGATATTACGGTTGCTTTCAAACTCATTAGCACCCCAGTGACTGCGTCAGAACTGGCAAATTATTTCAACCCTGCTGTTTTTTTCAAAAGTTATAAATGACATCGATGGGATAATTCCTTACTTGTGAGTGTTGTGTGCCCTGCCACTTTGTGCACTCGCATATCAACAATTCTCATGTTGAAAAGTCATCGCATCATAATCTGGATTGCAACTATTAGTCACGTCTGTTTCCAAAATTGACGTTATCTGTGTGACTTTGGCTTCTTGTGAGTCACCCAGGGTTACTCTTTACTTAACCCCCTCCATTCTCTTCCCTCCGACTTCCAGACTTTATTAAACTTAACTCCTTGATGAACTCCTTGCAGTCACTTTGATACCATCGGGAAAGTTATTAGAATGTTATTGTTTATTGCACTATCTGCTGAATGTTGTTATTGGACAGGCCTGTCAACTAAGGGAAACTGCTGGAATGCAAAATTGTGGGTGGTTTTCACAACATCATTTCAACGTTAGTTCAATGGAGAAAGAAAAAGCCACTGCTGTGAAAGCTGCCAGCAAAGCTTCTAAAACCTAGGGAAAAGAAAAGACAGACAAGCAGCATATAATTTAGACCCGGTGATGCCAAGACTGGCAATTGCAAGGGGGGGATGTTTATTTTCTCAAACTCTTTCATTAGTACCCATTTACTGGGCACTCGAAGAAGCAAGAATGCCCAGAGTTGTGTGATAACTCAGTGGCACACGCCTCACATGTTTTGGCTGGATGGGGCAGGGTGCTCTAAACTCCTGCTTCAAATGGTTAAGCATCTCAATGATGCAGATAATGGGGCACTGCTTTCCTCTCTGCCAGCTGCAACTCCAGCAGTAGAATTGAATGCCTCATTATAATGGCCCAGCACGGTCAAGCAATGAGCACTGCAGGTTTGCATGTTTAATAGGGCTGAAAGAAACCTCCTTTGTTGCAATAGGAACTATTTCTGATCTGCAGCTCTTTCCTTGTTTTAATTCCCCTCATACCTCATGGGCTCTGACAATCTTATTTAATTATTTCCCTTCCACTGCATCACTGCGGGCAATGAGAATGTCTCAAGGTGAGATGGTGGGGAGAAGGGACTAGGTAGGACAAGAATGCACAGAAGGATCACCACCATATCTGAACCTACAGGTGGAGTTGACTGGATCACAAATTGTTACACAATGCAGGCAAAAGCTCCGACCGAAAGCTGACAAAGAGAAAGCAAAACCTAAAGGAAGTCAAAGTCTTTTAAACTGCGAGAGGAAAATCTGACTCTTTGTCAGCCCAACTTTTGACCTTTTTAAAATTCTGAAGGAGGAGAGTTCAAATTACTTCAATCACCCTTTGCCCTGGGAAAAGGAATGGGCCATTCCGTCTCTAGCACCTGACCCAACATTCAATTCTATTGTAGCTCGGACGCTGCCTGACCTGCTGTGCTTTTCCAGCACCACTCTGATCTAAACTCTGGTTTCCAGCATCTGCAGTCCTCACTTTTGCCTAATCTTTATTGTAACTCTACCTACATACTTTGGCTCAATACTTCTTACTACCTTTACCTAACAAAAGAACTGAAAATCACAGGTTCCCACATCACATTGTGTAAGGAGGTTTCTCCAGGCATCACCTCTGAGCAGCCCAGCACATAATTGAAGATTGTTTCTAATCTTTTCTTCTGCACTCAAAAATGGAAATTGCGGGAGAAACTCAGCAGGTCATGAAGAGTCACTGGACCTGAAACATTAATTCTGCTTTCTTCCCACAGATGCTGCCAGACCTGCTGAGTTTCTCCAGCAATTTCCATTTTTGAGTGCAGAAAAAAAGGTTAGAAACAATCTTCAATTTGTTTCAGATCTCCTGCATCTGCAATTCTTTGTTTTATGTATGTTCTGCACTCTATCGTCAGAGGGGATGCTTGTTCTTACTAGATATTTTCTAATGAACCTGTTCAGAAATGGAGCAGGTGAGACCTCAACCCAACCCCACCTACAACAAAAGACTCAAGATTGCCTTTAAATCTTTTTAATCATCTCGAATGCTTTAATAAACAATTCAGTGTCTCCTCTATGCAGCTGTTACTATCAAATAGCCAAGGAGAAGTAGAAGCCACCAGAATATTTTTCATTCTTTTGAGGAGGTGGAGGATGGAGGCGCTGGTCTTATAGCATTGTGGTAATGCTCCCACCTCTGGGCTAGAAGATCCATGTTTCTGTCCCACTTCAGGGTGTGACAGCCACAGAGCTGTGCCGTAATAATCCATAGGAAACCTAAACTTCATTTAGTATCAACATTAGCACAAGCAGAACAGGGGATAATAACAAAACTAGATCAGTCGAGGAAGATAGCTAAGTCTATGTTCAGTATTAGAAATGTGATGTGAGTGAGTCTTCATGTTTCTCTGTCAGGCAGATTTCGAGTTAGTTTCTAGACAAAATTTGCATTGGATGTTGAAAATTTATAGGGTAAAATCCAGCTCTGTGGAATTAGTATGTGATTACATTGATATGAAGTTCCTTGTCCAGCAGCACAATGTAAGAACTCATTCATCAACTTTAAATATGCTGTCACAAACAATACAATCTCAACCCATTAGTCTTGAAATTCAGGAGACCAAATGCTGCCTTCCAGTTGAGCCTCAATGGTATACAAAATGTCAGTTATACAGAAGGTAAAGAGTTAAAATTCTAAACTTCTGAACCTGATATTGCATGATGAATGATATCATATAATCCTTTGAAGGAATTTTACAATTCTGATCTCTCATTATGGATGGAAGGTATTTCTAGATATTTTGAATCAACCTGTTTAGATATGTTGTGAAACACTTCTGGAGCAGGTGGGACTTGAACCTAGGACTCCTGATCTAATGGTAGAGATACTATTATAACATCATAAGAGCACTTGGAAGTTATATTTAAACAGTTGTTATGAAGTTGAAGGTATGTACTGCACCTTTAAGAGAGAGCAATGGCCATTGAGATAGAAACGCCTGGAGATCTAACATCTTGTACGCCAAGGAATTAGGAAACACTCTCTATCAAAGATACCTTTTCATATGAAACACATTTGCAGTAAAAAGAAAGACGACGACCCAGGGACATCTTAGGCAGAAAAAGAAAGACACAGGAGAAGACAGCAGCTGTGTGGTTTTGAAATTAAGCTGATGAAATTTTAATAAGTGTCTTATTAGAACAGTATATTGTTGAGGAGTTGGAGGCAGATAGTAAGCAGTTAAGAGAAAGGAGGGCTTAGAGTTGTGAATAGTTGTTGCTTAATGTTCACTTTTAGAGTTGAAAATAAATTGATATTATTTTCTTTAAGTCGTGGAATTTGGGAGTTCTCTGTCATTCATAGTTTAACAGGTTATGAGGTGAGGTGAGCTTTTCTGGATGTTTGGGTTTAAGTATCAGAGGGGTTCACCACCGTGTCCTAACACTGTATAAATCAACAGTGTAAGTCTTTCAAATTGAAGTTGCTCAAAATACTCGAGTGGTGGTTTTAACATCATACAGTTTTATCTTCTTGTAGTGCCCATTGTGTAACCCATGAAAATTCCAATTCGCTTTTTCCCTGACACGTTAGCAATGATCTAACTAGATGCAACAATGACATTGGATTGGAAGCAAACTGGGTCGATTTCCTAGAACATAGCCAAATGTCTTCTGTCACAGTGATTATCTGGTGCAATTTAAAATTAAGAACTGAAGAAGTGTCATTGGACCTGAAATGTTAACTCTGCTTTCTCTCCACAGATGTTGCCAGACCTGTTGAGTTTCTCCAGTGTCTATTTTTGCTTCAGATCATAGGTCTTTCTATCATTTTAATGAATACTATAGACTAGGCTGAAAGAAAAATTGGTAAATCACTGCTTTTCTTGCCCTTTTTATCAGGTAAAAATACAAATTATGTTTCCATATTGTCAGGAAGAATGACACAAATGAGATAAGTAACTGGTAAATAATTGATAATTAATGAAGTTTTATTTGGCAAAGTTTTAGATTAGATTACTTACAGTGTGGAAACAGGCCCTTCGGCCCAACAAGTCCACACCGACCCGCCGAAGCGCAACCCACCCATACCCCTACATTTACCCCTTACCTAACACTACGGGCAATTTAGCATGGCCAATTCACCTGACCTGCACATCTTTGTGACTGTGGGAGGAAACCGGAGCACCCGGAGGAAACCCACGCAGACACAGGGAGAACGTGCAAACTCCACACAGTCAGTCGCCTGAGTTGGGAATTGAACCCAGGTCTCTGGTGCTGTGAGGCAGCAGCGCTAACCACTGTGCCACCGTGCCGCCCACGATGCCAAATGATTTGTTTCAAGTCCTTTCTGATGCCTCAGAGGAAGTTTACCTTGTCCCCACTCATTGATCGAGTAGGCTTGGTGACACTAAAAATTATGCAATACCTAAACATTGCTTTGTAGCATTTGACTTATCTTCACTGTGGAAACGTTGGAACACTAAATGGAATGTTGAATGATCTACAAAAAGCAAAGTCATAATTTGGTGTGTTAGTGTGAAGCAGGGAATATTCTGAACAGCATGATACGTAGGAATTGTTTTGAAAGACATCAAAACAAAATACAATCAAGACAATGCACATTGAGAGCAGATAAAGAAAATTGTTTGCAAACTAGTTTGCAATAATGTTGATGGACTTAGAAACCTCCCACATTTAGAGACACAGGAGGCATGCAAATACACACATTTACATCTGTTTTCCTACCTCACATTTTCTGGAACATTCCCTAGCCTGTCACCAGAGGCTTATAAATTGAAGAACACCATGCTACATTGAGTGCAGCTGACCAGGAAACCGTCCCAATCTTATTACATACAAGAGGCATTTTGGAAGGATTTGTATGATGATAAGAGATCCATTATGGCATTTGAGACAACTTTTATGGTGAATACAATCCTTAGAAAGTTTGTATTTCTTTCAAAACAAAAGCTAACATCTTCCATCTTGCTTTTTCGTTGTTCCATATCTCACCTTAAAATTACCTTGGCTAACCCAAATGCAATGAAAACAAGTCAAGGGGCTTGAATCTTGTACATTATGTTATGATCATGTGAAGAGGGGGAGACTGGATCCCTCTTTTTAAGCTTTGCTTGATTAGTCACAACAACTTTTTTATTTCTTTTTCACCTTATAACTATCACACATCAATTAAAGTATAGTGAACTACATCAAAATGAAGGAGAAAAATGACAAGATTTCTTGAAGGTAAGAATTAGGAATCCAATTATTCACGAGACATTTAAGGGATTATTTCAGAATATACAGAATAGATACATTCCAACGAGCAATAAATATTGTAAGGAATGAACTCACTTTTCTGCTTAACTAGAAGTGTTAAAGTTGCCTGGACTGGAAGGTTTGAATTATAAGAAGAGATCGGATAGGCCGGGACTTTTTTTACTGGAGCGTAGGAGACTAAGGGGTGACCTTGCAGAGGTATATAAAATTATGAGAGGTATTGATAAAGTGGATAGCTAATAGCTTTTCCCCAGAGTAGGGGAGTCTAAAACTCAAGGTCATAGGTTTAAGATGACAGGGGAAAGATACAAACCAGTCCAGAATGGCAATTTTTGCACACTGAGGGTGTTGAGTGTCTATAACAGGCTGCCAGAGGTAGTGATGGAAGCGAATACAATTTCGTCATTTAAGAAACATTTAGACAGGTACATGGATGGTATAGATATGGAGGGATATGGATCAAATGCAGGCAAATTGAACTAGTTTAAATTCTGAAAACTAGTTTTATAACTAGCGGCATGGGTAAGTTGGGCCAAAGGGCCTGTTTCCATGCTGTAGACCTCTATGACTCTTTGATTCTATTAATATCAAAGAAAAAACATAGTTAGTTAAAGAAAAGTGGCAGGTCAGAAGATGGGACATGTATCAAAATCAATTAAGATTTGTGCCAGGTATTCTTGGTGAAGGAGCAGACAGTGTCTATCAATACTCCTGAGATATTTCGAGGGAGGTGGGTACCGTTATGGTGCATTTTTGAGAGAGAGCGAGTAAGAGAAAATGGCTTTGATCTTCTTATTTTTATCAGTTCTGTTTTCTTTATTGCTCACTTTGTAGATTCTGATGACTAGAATGATTATTTCTTTTCTCAAGTTGGATGATCAGCAGGAATGATCAGGTTGCCCTATGAAGAAATGTTTGACAGGCTGGGTTTATTCCCTTGGAGTTTAGAAAAGTGTGCTGTGATTTGGTTGAGGTCTTAACAAGGTGGATGCGGAAACAATCCTTTTGTGAGCAAGTCTAGGGGACACCAAATGAAAATTAGAGTTGACCCCTTTTTGAACAGAGATGAGGGTTGTGTGACTTTGGAACCCTCTGCCTCAGAAAGCGATAGAAGCAATCCCATTGAATATATTTCAGGCAGATGTGGATACATTCTTGTTAGGCAAGGGAATCATAGATGATCAAGTGGGAGATGAAAATGTGGAATTTGGAACACAAACAGAACAGCTATGATCTTATTGAATGGTAGAGCTGGATTGAAGGGCTGAATAGCCTAATGATTCTTATGTTGAGATGTGTATGTGCATAACTTTCAGAAAGGTATGAACTACCCAGGCAATGCAGATTTGAGTTTCAGTGCCTTTTAGAACAATGTCAGTTTGGCTCATGTTTGCTGACATGTTTTCTTTAAAAACCACTTTGGCCGATGAGGCTCTCAAATATTAAAATCTGATAATAGTAATTAAATAAAGATAGGCCCAGTTTGCCATTATTGTAACAATTTTCTCGTTCCAGCAAATGCCTGAACCCAGGAGTCATCTAAAACACAGCCTGGAAAATCAACTAGAAACTATCAAAGAAGAGAAGAAATTTTAAGCATCACCACAAAAATAAACTTGATCATGTGATTAAATCAATCTACGTATATACAGCAGACATATCTTTCAAGTTGGACATGCTTTCAGTTATGGAGTTATAGAGTCATAGAGACACAGAGTCATGGAGATGTACAGCATGGAAACAGACCCTTTGGTCCAACCCGTCCATGCTGACCAGATATCCCAACCCAATCTAGTCCCACCTGCCAGCACTTGGCCCATATCCCATCCATGCCCCTCATAATTGTGTAAACTTCTATAAGGTCACCCCTCAGCTTCCAATACTCCAGGGAAAACAGCCCCAGCCTGTTTAGCCTCTCCCTATAGCTCAAATCCTCCAACCCTGGCAACATCCTTGTAAATCTTTTCGGAACCCTTTCAAGTTTCACAACATCTTTCTGATAGGAAAGAGACCAGAATTGCATGCAATATTCCAACAGTGGCCTAACCAATGTCCTGTCATAGAGATGTACAGCACAGAAACAGACTCTTTGGTCTAACTCTTCCATGTCAACCTGGTATCCTAAACTAATCTAGTCCCATTTGCCAGCATTTGGACCCATATCCAGTTGAGGTACCATTTTTAAAAAAAATCTAATCAGAAAATCTCTTTGTGTGTGAACTGAAAATGTAATCTAGCAGATTTACCATATTGATATTGTCTTTTCTTTCAAACATTCTTTCCATCTACGTTTCCTTTCTTCATTATTATTTTGAAAACACGGAAGAATGATACAAAAGTAGTATTAAAGCTTTAAATAATATTCTGTTTTGTAAAGTGGTAATTAAATTTGGTGCTTTTCTCCATTAAATTTATACCTGTTACATTACATGTATCAGAGTAGAAACCTTCCTTTAAAATTGTCAGTATTCTATTGGAGGTATGACAGCACAATCTTATAAATCCTCACGGACTCTTCCAACTGACATTTGTTGATATAAGATACTCTAGTGACTGGTTACCTAGTTTATTCTAAGATGTTGTCAGCAGTCCGAAGCGTAATTGCATTACACACAGCTTAGTAGCTCCTCCAACTGTACATGATGTCACTTCTGAAACTGAGCAAAGCAAATGAACAAAATAAATCAAATTACAATAATATAAACATTTGCTGTTGGGCGGTACAAAACTTGGCAGTTTACTGCCTGTAATCATTTAACTGGTACGTTTTCCATAGTTATGCCTATATCAAACAAACTCCACTTGCCAACCTACCAGCAGTCTCTTCTCATGTAATTTAAAAGTTACTTTCCCAGTACATTATTATTTATTCTGAATTTTCAAGACTTCAAGACAAAACTTTGGCAAAATTAGTCTTTCTTCACCAGCACTCAGACACAAGTATTGTAAAACTTCAGGTTAAAATTTCTGGGACTGCAAGAGGTCAATAAAGGGAGAGAATGTCTTTTCCCCACCTTCAGAGCAAAAATCAATGTCTGCAATTTTCTCTATTGCTGTCGACTGGCAAGGTCCGTGTGATCTGTGCACAGTTGAAAAGAATCCTGATTTGTCGAGTGGGTGATTGAAGAGATTGTTTCCTATTTCTATTTAAACTAGCACTCATTTCTACTTCAACTTTATGATGAATTGAAAAGAAAACTGCTGTTGGGATCACCTGGACCCAATGGAATTTAGACACTGTCTGGGGCTGGAAATTTAGAAATGACCTATTCTCATAAAATATAGGAGAAGAACTCAGCCATTTGGTCCATTGATTCTGTTCCACCAGAATTGTTCCTTACAACTCCAGAGGAAATAGGGATGAGCCATAACTGAGGATTAGCTCAATTACAGATTGCATTCACTACAGAACCACAAGGTCTGCAGGAATAAGGAATTCCAGTTATGGAGACAGATGTTGGACTTCTTTCCTTAGAAAAGATTAGGTGGAGAAGAGAAATAGTAGAGATGTTCAAAATAATGAGAGGAGTGATATAGTAGATTAGTTAAACAAAACTATTCCAACTGGTGGAAAGATCGAGAATCAGAGGGCATAAATTTAACATAATTTGCAAAGGAAGCAATGGTGATAGGAGGTGAAACCCTTTTGAGCACCATCAAGGTCTGGAATGTATTGTTTAAAAGTGTGGTACATGCAGGTCCAATCAATGCCTTTAAGTAAAAATCATTATTGTTATGAAGAACTAGCCCAGTGGCACAGCTGATTGGAACAATAAGATGTCATTCACACTTTTTATCTACCAAAGGCAAATTCTCTCAGTGGAGCAATAATGTAGACACTATTGACTTTTCTCATTACAATGAAAATAGAGGAAGTAAAAGGTAAACCACTCGATGTGATCTCTTAAAATTAGCAAGGTTCATGACTGGGGCACTGAAGCAACCAAATAACCAACTCACTCATAGTCAACAGTCTAGAAGAGCAAAAGAAAAGGACTGGAATTAAAACGATAGTTTGGATTGAACATAAATTTCTTTAAAGTGTAGTTTGTAATTTTAACCAGTGCCAGCTCTGAAAACAAACTAAACTTCAGAATGAAGATACCTTGCAGTTTGAACAGGATTACATTGCTAATTCTGTACTTCTCTAAATGGTTAAGAGTTTTCACCAACCTTGAATTGATGCAGAAAGTGAAACGACTCAGGGTCAACTTGTGTGCTTCTTGTAACACGTCATAAAGACTTTCAACACCTCAACAAATCTAGACAGCTGCCCCTTTCGTTGACTTTGCAACCTTAAGAGAATTTAATGCAAAGTCACAATCTGATGGAAAGCACTGGTAATCACCAGTTATAGGGAACGTGTCTGACAGTTGACAACATTTTAAAGCTGGGATTTGATATGAAGTGGTTGATGACACCAAGTTATGCAGTCAGATGATCAGTACCAGGGGAATTGCTAATATTTCAACAGATCTTAACAACTCAAGGAGATGAGCCAAGAAGTGATTCAGTGTAAGTGTAAGATAATATCTATTGATACATGGAATAATAAATACTGTTGCACATAGACAGATGTCCTTCAGCAATGGAAAATATCTGAGTGTTATACTCACTAAATGGCTCCATTCAATGCAATGCTGATGTCAACATGACTAACTAGGCAGCATGTTGGATCTAAAATTTGATTTCTTAATAATATCACAAAGTTATATTAGTCCAGTGTGCTTCAACAAGAAATTGATATTTAGAATATAATGTACACTTTGTTCATCTTCTCCTCACAATAATGTTGATGATGTGGAGGTGTCACAATAAATATGTTTTTAATCAGTTTGACAAACATGACTGGTCCAAATTGGAGAGAGTGACGGAACTGAAGTATTTATTGAGGAAGATAAAACTGAAAGAGGTTTTCTCAAAGCCAAAGTCATGTGGATACCCAGGAAGCATTCTGGTTGAAAAATCCAAAAATAGATAAAGGCTAGGAATTTGAAGAAGGATATTTGCAGATAGTAGTCCATAAAAATAACCAATGTGATGTTTCAGAAATGATTTGAGTAAATCGAATGTTAAAGATTAAAGATGAGGAAAATCCTTCCACCCCAAGCAAGGTTCATCCCTCTCTAAAAGCCTTAGGTAAAGTATCTAACACTGTTTGGGGACCACCTTTTTCACATCTTAATCAGCTCCGGTGTGGTCCTTTCTGCTGTTGAACATGTGTTCATAGTTAAATGATGGCCTTAGCTGGAGTTTTGAGCTCCAAAACGACAAACCTTGCATCAAATGAGCAGAACTTGCCAAACTGGCAACGTGGTTTAAGCAGGCTACATGCCGCTGATTGATGCACACTTCAAACATGTCTTTTCCCAAAATGGCAACTCGTGCAATTTGCACCAGAATTCTGCACACTTCTATGGACTCAACTTTAGACCAAACATATTCATTGGATGCAAAACAAAAAGGTTATACACCTGGATTTGGTGCAGCGCTTCCTTTGGACATTTTATTTATAGTCATTTTTCTTCCTCAGAAGCCTAAAAAACCTGCACAAACCATGGTCATCCTTGGGATAAATTTTGCTAAGACTATTGAACTGAATTGGTTTATTAAACTCCTATTGAACTAGATGTGAATGCAGTTCAGTCTTTAAAAAACATTTTCTTTCTCACATATGGATGAAGGACATGCAATAGTTCCTGGCCTCAGGAAAAGATTAGTGAAGATGTGATGTGAGGGGTGACTTATGTCAGCCGTGAGAAGATTTATCACATAATTCTGGCTGATTCTCTTAAAACGACTTCTGGATGATAGGTCAAATAGTCTTTTCTCATTACACGCTTTATGCTTCAACAATTTTCCTGCTGGTTTCCTGACTTCAACCACGGTAGATTAGAGTTAACAAATAAAGCAGAAGTTTCTCAACACATTTCTTTGGAAATCCAAGCTTCACTTTTTCTCTTGGCCACTGTCAAATTCCAGCCACGTCGATAAAACTGTTGAGCTATTGTCTATGGTGAGTGCAGACAAAAGCTCATACAGACAAAAACACTATAATTATCTTCATAGACTTCACTAGAAAGAATGCATCCTTGGATCAATAATATATCTTTCTGTTTTTCATTGCACATTTTAATTTATTCAGGTCAATAACTGTCTGAAACTGTTTCCAAATTGTATCATTATTTACTCATTCTGGCTTTTCCCATCAAAGTCAATTGGGGAATGAACTAAGTAGTGATCCATTTACCATACTGCTACACCACTTCAGAGAGATCAATCACGTTCAATAATTCCCAACTTCTTAGTTACGTCATGCTATGTTTCTGTTCACTTATTTCTTCTTGCACATGTTCACAGCACAATAATAATTGCAACACAGTGCAGGTTGGTCCTGAACATAAAAATGTGGGAAATGGAAAACTTACTCTGGTACTTTGCAAATTTAACCTAAACTATAGGGATTTCTGCCACCCTGCTCAACCATGTTCTATTCATTCAGACAGTACATCAACAAAGCGTATACTTGACTTGGGAGATTGATGCTGGTATTGGGTGCCCAGAATGTATGGTCTGCTACTTCTGTAGCATTGCACAATCTTATTAGACCAGTGGTAGAAGATGCACTAATTACAGAAGACGGAACTATTCTTAGTTCTCTGGAGACAAACAAGTGTTGTCTCCATTTGTCAAGGACATATTTACGGCAAACTCGAAAACCACCATTAGCTTTTCTAAATATCTAACTTACTGAGAGATAAACAGCCATTTTCTCAGGGTTCCACATACAAACCTAAAACGTTAGATCAGGAGAAGGCCATTTGGCCCTGTGAACCCACTTTCAGTCAGATCATAGTTGACTGGTTACGGTCTCAACTCCACTTTCCTGCCCTCCATATCCCTTAATTTCCTTGCCTATCAAAAACCTATATAAAAACCAATAGAACTTTGGATGCTGTAAACCAGAACATAAAACTGAAATTGATGGAAAAGCTCAGCAGGTCTGGCGGCATCTGTGAAGAGAAAGCAAAGTTAACATTTTGGATTGAGTGACACCCTTGAAGGATCACTCGATCCGAAACGTTAACTCTGATTTCTCTCCACAGATGCTGCAAGACGTGCTAAACCTTTCCAGCAATTTCTGTTTTTCTTTCTGATTTCAAGCATCTACAATTCTTTGTTTTTATTCAATTTTTACTCCATCTGGCCCATTTTTGCCCACTCACTTCACCCAACAATATTCCTTTGCAGAATCATCTCTTATTGAGTACTTACTTTCCTGCCGAACATATTGCCATCAGTAAAATTAGCTATTATTTGTTCCCTTCAACTGAACTGATGATAAAAATTGCAAAGAGTTGAGGGCCCACTACTGATCCCTGATCCCTGTGGCAATCCATTAGTTTCAACTTGTAAACTTAAAAATTCTGACTGTCTGCCTTCTGTTAATCATACAAACCTTTATCCATGCAATTATTTTACTGCCTACACTACGTGATCTTTTCTTTTGCTGTGAGTTTAGATGTCACACCTAATCAAATGCCTTTTGGAAATTCAAGCCCTCCATAGCTACTGAATCCCCTCAATTCACCATGAATGTTACTTGATAAAAACTTTCAATTGATCAGTTAATCATAACTTTCATTTCGTAAAGCCTTGCTGGCTCTGTCCCATCACATTGTGATTTTCTTTAGTATCCGACAATAACCTTCTTAATAACAACTACTTAATTTCATATGTTTGGCAAACTGGCCAATAATATGCTGCTCTCTGTTTACCAGACTCCTTGTGTACAGACCTCACAGTAGCTTTATTTACTCTTTTCATTACTAGCTACCTTTCTCTCATACTCTGCTTTCACATCTTTATTCTCTTTTTAGCCATTCTTTACTAGTTCTTAAAGTCTGTCAAATCGTCTGACCTTCCTTTTATTTTAAGATTTGTACTGTGTTTTGTTGCAATTTAAGACTTTCTTTAACTTCTTCATTTAGCCACGGATGATACATACTTCTCAAAAAGGCTTTCTTTTCATTTGAATAAATCTTTGCTGAGGATTATTAAATATCCTCTTGAAAATTGGCCCTGAAATCTGCAGTCCTAGCTTTTAAGAGACAAAAAACTGCATATGCTGGAATCCAAGATAGCTGAGCAGGAGGCTGGAGGAACACAGCAAGCCAGGCAGCATCAGGAGGTGGAGAAGTCAACGTTTCGGGTGTAACCCTTCTTCAGGATTGAGGGTGGATTACACCTGAAATGTTGACTTCTCCACCACCTATTGTTGCCTGGCTTGCTGTGTTCTTCCAGCCTCCTGCTTGTCCTATGTTTTAAGCCAGTTTTCGATTTTACCCCAGTAAATTCTGCATTCAAACCTTCAATTACTTTTAGTTGGGCTTAAAATCACTAGCGATGGACTCAAACTTCTCCCTTTCAAACTGAATATGAAATTCTATTGTGTTGTGATCACTATCACCAAGAGGCTCCTTTACCCTGAGGCTATTGATTAATTCTGTCTTACTGCACATAATTAGCTCTAGGATAACTTGCTCCCCAATTAGCTCTTGAATGCACTGCCCTAAGGAATTGACCTGAACACTCATTTTCTAGGCTACCTTTGCCAATCTGATTCTACTAAGCCAAATGTAAGTTAAAATCACCCGTGATTGTTGTAGTACATTTCTTGCCTCTTCTATTTATTTCTTCCTGTGTTCAATTGTTGCTAGTGGCCCAATGAACTATTCCCACAAGGGATCTCCTACACTTATGATTTCATATCTTGAACCAAGCTGATTTGACATAGAGTCATAGAGATGTACAGCATGGAAACAGACCCTTCAGTCCAACCCATCCATGCTGACCAGATATTTCAACCCCATCTAGTCCCACCTGCCAGCACCCGGCCCATATCCCTCCAAACCCTTCCTATTCATATATCCATCTGAATGCCTCTTAAATGTTGCAATTGTACCAGCCTCCACCACTTCCTCTGGCAGCTCATTCCATGCCCGTACCACACCTCTGTGTGAAAAAGTTGCCCTGTAGGTCTCTTTTATATCTTTCCCCTCTCGTTATCTCTCAATACTGAATGATTGTCATCTTTAATTAACAAAGCTACTTCACCAAATTTCCTAGCTTTCTGTCATTGATGTGTCAAATATCCCTCTGCTTTCAAGCCCTAGCCTGGGTTACATTTCAACAATGTCTTGTTTATCTGTTTTGTTATAGATGCTGCCCACATTCACATACAGAGCCTTAAAATCTAAATTTTGAAAACATGTTTTGCAATTTCTAGTCTTATCTGCTGATGCACTCTTATGTTTGTACATTGCGTTTCTGCCTGTCACATTCTGATAATTATTCCTGAAATTGTTGCCTTGCTCTGCTACTTTCTTATTTTCCTTTACTCTGCTTTATGTCCTCCTATGTGATCCTTTGCCCTCATTATTTAGTTTAAAGTTCTTTATACCATCCAAATTACACAATTCATCAGAACCCCAGACCCAATACTGTTCAGATGTAGGCTGTTTCAAATGGTACAGCTCTCACTTTTCACAGTACCAGAGAAATCAAAACCCACTTCCACCTCACCTATCTTTGAGCTGTGCATTTCTTTCTCTAATCCTACTGACCCAATACTTATTGGCTGATGACTCAAGTAACAATTCAGAAATTAGTACCTTTGAGGTTCTGTATTCTAACTTACCCCTAGTTGCTTTATACTTCCTCAGCAGAACTTATTTTCTAGTCATATTTATGTCATTGCTACCTACATGGACAACAACCATTGGATCTTCACTCTCCCCCCTTCCCCACTGCAAATTCCTCTCCAGCCCAGAGCAGATGACCCAAATCCTGGTGCCATACAGGCACCACATCCATCTGGATACTCACTCTTGGCTGCTTAGATCCAGATCAATCCCCCTAACTATGTTGTCCCCTATCATAGCTACATTCTTACTTATATCCCAACATGAATGGCTTCTTGTACCACAGTGCTATGGTCAGTTTTCTCACACAACTCACAGCCACCACTTTCATTCACACACTAGGAGAACCTCAAACCTATTGGACATTTACAAAGACAAAACCCATTTCATATTCTCGGTGCCCATCACTTGCAGTCTGACTCTCCCTTGTCCTTAAAAATGTGTTGCTGGAAAAGCACAGCAGGTCAGGCAGCATCAAAGGAGCAGGAGAATCGATGTTTCGGGCATAAGCCCTTCCTCAGGATTCCAGCAACACATTTTTAAGCTCTGATCACCAGCATCTGCAGTCCTCACTTTCTCCCTCGTCCTGACAACTGAACAAATCAGAAGATTCCATCCTATCCTGAGAGATATCAGAAATTAAAATACACCATTCTATCCCAAGGAATCCTCTTGGAACTAAGTGTCCAAGTAACCTGTCCATACAATATACTGCAAAGTGTCAGACCAAAATATGCAAATACTATATTCAGGTGAAAATTCCCTTGGTCAAAAACTGGATGAGGAGGTTTAAACATAAACTGTTCATCTTTTTGAGGAAAGAGTGATGTGTTTCCATGTGGCAAGGTAATTAAATTGGATTTCCATCATAACAGACAGTCGTATAAATCAGTAACCAGACTGGCCACATAACATATTTTATAATGTTGTCATATTAGATTTGTTTTCTCAGAAGAGCAGGATAGAATTCTGTGAGTAAGAACTTCACAGAATGAAATATGTAAACAGTACTTATGCTGCTATGTAGCAACACCATTTTCCAAATTTCTGCTCTGCCCATCAATTTCCAAACCTGAGGTATTCAAATTTGCAGATAATTCAGTCTCATTTCCCTTTTTCATTTATTTTTTATTTTTATAGTGAAAATTATAAACTAAATAGTATGTTCAGTCAATTATCTATTTAAATTTAGCCCTTTTAATTGTACCATCGAACTTCACTAATTTAGCATTGTCCACAAGTATAGCACTACCCTCTGGACAAGTCAATGAGAAAATAGATATAGTACGTAAAAGTTCTGTATGACGTGCCACTCCAGTCCCCCACTGTAACACTTTACCCACTACATTCTAGAGGTCACACATTTCAGTATATTCTCTAATTTACTGTGAGCAACATGAGGGGAATTTGCTGTCGTGATATGAAAAATGTTGTATTCCACACTTCAAACCTGCATGTCGTACAAAACAAAAAATTGCCACGCTGGTGGATGTTTCCAAAAAGGTGACCAAAACTCCCTTTACCACTCTTTAATTACTGCAGTCATCATGCAACTTACTAATTTTGCGAGATCCTTTCATTCAACATGACATTGCCACTGAAGATTCACCAACTCGTCAAGTTCTCATGATTCTTCCAGATTCTAAACATCTAGAATCATACAATTATGGAAATGCACCAGGCAGAAGGAA
The DNA here is from genome assembly GCF_004010195.1 of Chiloscyllium plagiosum. NCBI lineage: Eukaryota > Metazoa > Chordata > Chondrichthyes > Orectolobiformes > Hemiscylliidae > Chiloscyllium > Chiloscyllium plagiosum. The sequence continues at coordinate 12,958,522 of NC_057742.1, forward strand.
ACTCTTTGAATGTCATTGATAATCTCATTTTTCCCATTTTTCCCAATTCCCTTCTATATATTGCTTTTTCAAATATATATCCACACCGTTTTTAAAACTACATTGAATTATTTTCCATTATTGAATTCATCTAGTGTCATTACAATCCTCTATATAAAATCCAACCAAATTCTCTACCTCTTTTGAATAATGCTCTCCAACTTCTAGGCTCGAGTTGTTGACTCCACTGATCAAAATAATAACTTTTTAACCTCTACCTCAGTGAAACTTTTGTAGCCTATTCTCATTCAATTAAAACTTTTAAATAATTCTGTTCTAACAACTAAAAGGTTTTAATATAAAAATATATATGAGGAGAGATGACTTGTACTCACAAGACTGAAAACAAAAAATATTGGAATTCACAGGCAGCATCTGTGGAGAAGGAGCAAGCTAATATTTTGAGTCCAGAAACTCTTCATCAGAGTTGAAGAGTCATCTAGACTTGAAATGTTAGCTTGCTCTCTTGCCCTAGATGCTGCCTGACACACTGTGATGTCCAGCACTTTTGTTTTCAGTACAGATTTCAACATCTGCAGCAATTTGCTCCTCCACTATACTAGAGTTTAGAAGAATGAGAGGATCTAATTGAAACAAATAAAATTCTAACAGAGCTGGACAGACAACATGCAGGGAGACTGGAACTGGGGGTCACAGTCTCAGGTGATGCAATAGGCCATTTAGAACTGAGATGAGAAAACATTTCTTCACTCAGAGGGTGGTCAACCTGTGGAATTCACTACTAAGAAGGTTGTGGAGATCAGGTTATGGATAATATTCAAGAAAGAAATTGATAATCTTTTAGATATTCAAAGAGTATATACAGAAAGTGTGAATATGGGGTTGAGGTTGAGGGTCAGCCATGATCACATTGAATAGTGGAACATGCTCGAAGGGTTGAATGGCCTGCTCCTAATCCTATTTTTTATGTTTTTAAAAAGAAACCAGTGTTTTTCTACATGGGGTCAACCTTTGAATATACGTTGGACATGTCAATCCCTTTCCAGTGTCTCCAACAGCTACTCAAATCTGAACCCATAATGAACAAGCAGTACACACTTCCCAGGCAGCTTGAAGCTTCCTATGTGAGGCTTATCAATCTATCCAATAGTCTTACAATGAACAACAACACGTAACTAACTCTTGACGCACCAATTCAACGCATTTTTAAAAATCAACATATTTGGATATGTTATAACACACTTCCAGGGTAGATAGGATTTGAACACAAGCCTTCCAGCCCAGAGGTGGGGACACGACCACCACACCACAAACGAAGATTGTAAAGTTTCTCCATGTCAGAAGGTGCCACTGAAATTCAAACTTAGTATCTACTATTTACTAGCCAAGCACTTTAACCCACGATGCTCTGGCACCAAGTGGCACATTATTATTAAATAGTTTATTTAAATACATCTCCATGACAGGTGGGATATGGTCCTGGAATTTCTAGCTAAGAGGCGGGGTCACTACCACTATGCCACAAGAGCCTTCAACATATTATCTGCTTTTTTTTCCAGGCCTCCTATACCAGGGATCATATTATCCTCTTAGTTAAAAGTGCATGAACATTTAATTAGACGCTACATTAATAGACAGTTAACAAGAGTCTATCAGGCCAATTCCAATATGAGCTGCAATTAAGCAGTTGATTGCACAAACACACTTAGGACACTTGATTGAGTTCAGATGTTGTCATTTGTTCTTCAGAACTGAGAAATAGCAATCTTTTTTGTCTTTATAGTTACCTCATTTCCCATGTTAGTGACTTTTACGATTCATTTAAGTTGGCAAGTATTGGCTTATAAACCTTGGGATCTTGTGGTGCATGTTAGTCTCTGTCTCTAGGCTGGGAGACCTGGGGTTCAAGTCCCACTTGCTCCAGAGGTATACGATAACGTTGCTGAACAGATTGCTTAAAAAATAGCTAGCTCAGGCTATTCAGTTTCACCACATTGGACACTTGAAAAGCACTGCCTTTCAGATAATGGTCAGATGTCTTCCTTTACATATACCTATTGCAGATTGCCTTTTTGACAACTGGCTAAAAAAGCTGAATTATTAATGAGATAATTTTATTCTGAACCAAGATAATTTTATACCCGAGTTGAGGATTACAGAAGGGCTATATTCAGCAGTACGTACATTGCTGAATTTTATTGTTGTTCCCATAATTCATGCAATATGCATCTACCTTGGTTTGAGGAATAAGCTGAAAAGCGCACATATATTCTTTAATACAGTTACTTTGGCAAAGAGTGTGACGTTACAATTTTGGCACAAAAGGCATATGGTAAGTGCCAACAATTTGTCAAATTTATTTGGAGAATCATAATGAGCAATGGAATAGACTATCAATCATTTTAAATGGACCCAATTTTCTTCTTGTATATTGCTCATTCTCTGACCTATGAAATTTGAAAGAATTTACCACTGTTTATTTCTGGATAACAGATGGAAATAATTTCTACAGGCAAACTGGGCAGAAAAATGACTGCTGCTGTCCATTGTACTCTCTTTGTGAGTTGCCAATTTTGTTTTCTCCTCCTCTCTTGAAGACTCAGGGCTAATTTCCCTGGGATCTCTTTGTCTTGCTGCCAAATTAGAAAAAGGCCCTCTTGCATCTTTTCAGTTTCTACTAGAATGAGCCTGAGAACTGACCGTTCTAGATATTTTCTAATCAGAGATGTTATGAAAAGACAACCAGTGGGGGGCGGGGGAGGCTTGAACCTAGGACGGATGGCTCACAGTTAGGCAACACTACCCAATGCATCACATAAGTCCCAAGACTAAACTGTCTATTTTTTATTTAACCTATATTTCTAATCAGGTAGGTAAAAACAATGACTGCAGATGCTGGAAACCAGATTCTGGATTAGTGGTGCTGGAAGTGCACAGCAGTTCAGGCAGCATCCCCTGAGGAGCAGACTGCCTGAACTGCTGTGCTCTTCCAGCACCACTAATCCAGAATATATTTCTAATCAGCCTGTTCAGGGATGTTATTACACACCTCTGGAGCAGGTGGGACTTGAACTGGGACTCCTCAACCAGAGAGAGGGACTCTGCACCAAGAGGATACTGGTGTGGAGGGGAAAATGTCAAAGTTTAGAAATGGTACAAAACTTGGCAGCAGCATTTACCTTGAGAAGGAGACTGTACAATTTCAAAAGGTCCTCAGCAAATTGGTGGGTGCGCTCTTAGGTGGCAGATGAAGTTCAATACAGAGAAATGTGAGGCAGTACACTTTGGTAGAAAGGACATGGAGGTGCAGCAAAAAAACAATGGAGCAGAGAGGCCTGGTCATATGTCCAAAAGCCAGTAATGGTGATGGGACAGGTATTGACCTGTTGATTAAGCTCATTGTACCCTAGGCTTTATTAATAGAGGCATCAAGTACAGGAGTAAGAAAGTGATGCTGAATTTGTATATGGCACTAAGACCTCAGCTGGAGTAGTGTATATAGTTCTGGTCACCACTATTTAAGAAGGATATGAATGCATTGGAAAGAGTGCAGAAGTAGTTCACAAGAATAGTTCCAGGGATGAGAAACCTCAGTAGCTTAGGTAGATTGGAGAATTTGGGACTCTTTTTCAGAAGAGGAAATTTGTCGGTAGTTTTCAACATCGTGAAGGCATTGAACAGAGTAATTAGATGCAAACTGTTCCATCTGATAAAAATTTGGTTCATGTACAAAAGGACATGGATGTGTGGTAATTTGTAAAGAAGCTAATGTGATGTAAGAAACAGCAAGTGGTTGGGTTCTGGAATACATTGTCTGGAAGTGTGGTGGAGGGAGGTTTAATTGAGGCAGTCAAGAGGACATTAGGCTATATATATGTAAACAATATTCAGGGTTATAGGGAAATGACAGGAGAACGCCACTGAGTCATAATGCTGATTTAGAAAGCTGGTACATAATAATTCTGTGGTTTTCCAATTAGTATTATAGTAGCAATGGCAAGAGACTTTGTTTTAACATTAGAAATATTGTCTTATCAGAAGTTCAAGGCCTAATTATGAAAGAAGTAAATTAAGAAGTGGAAGTCTTGTGTTACAGTTGGGTAGCGTCCCTGTCTCTGAGCTAGAAGCTCTGGGTTTGGGCCAACTCCAGGACCTGATGGATAAGGAAGGTGTGTTTATAATGCAATGAAAAAGCTGAGAAACACCTGCAAAGCTTTCCAGCACAGCTCAGTGGCAGCTGGAAAGAGAGGGGGAGATTCCTCACCAGGCATGTAATGGAAAGGAAGTCGGAGCCCCTTTCCATAGATGCAGACTACAATATATCTGTTTAAGTATGTATTGACACAGTACACTTGGAGGAAGCAGTGTGGGGGAATTTCGTTTAGTTGGCTGTATGACCAGCCTGGATAAGATTGGTGCCAATCCATGTAATCTCTGCATTGGGCTCATGGCCTCCACCCTCTTGCTTTACTCACAGTAGGGGTCATAGTGTTATTCTCTTTGCTCAGAGAACTGAAAAATTAGAAGCTAGTAATGTAGCATCCTTTAGTTAGCCATTCCACCCATCATGCAGACTCAGCTCTTGCCAAAGACGCTGATAAATTCTTAAATGTCTCTGTCTCTGATGAAAGACTGTAAAATGCAAATTTGGTAAAGATCCTGGAATAAAAATTAGAATAATCACTCAGTATAAACCATGTAGGGATTAGAGATATAAGTGAGACCAATAGTGAGAGGTTTCAAATAAATTCAACTGGAATCTTGAATTATGATGTACAAAACACTGGAAAAATCCCCAAATTCTACACACTGAATTATTCATTCAATAGGCTGATCAAGTTCTTTTCAAAACTGGCAATGCAATGACCTCATTGTGTCTGTTCTAGAAATCAATGGATTACACTCGAGTTATTTATAGATGGACTGGTTCAAGTTTAATATTGGCATGGGAGCAGTTCCCTGTCTAATTCCCAAATTGAGAAATAAGGTAATTGGAAATGAATTGAAAAATTCTTTGTGGATGAGGGCCAGAAGTAACAACTTTATTCATGTTTCATGGCGTAATATTCATATTCGGATGTGATGTTTAGCATTCCAGCTTCAGTTCATAAAAAACTCTGACCTTTTTCAACATTTCTGTTCAGAGTTTATGTCTGTTGTACTCTGTGATAATGGAACCACACAACAGCTAGGGGATCAAAACAACCAGGATCTGTGTGTGAAACTGATGGCATGCTGTCAATTTTGTTCTCATGCAGAATTATGCAGGCTACAGGGTGCAGATAAGCAAACCAGATAATTAGAAAAGTTGTTAGATGTACCAAGAAACTGTTAACAAGATTGGAAAACAACTGAATAAGCAAACCGCAGGTCCTTTTTTTAACATCAGGGGATTTAGTCCCATCTGTCTGAGCTATCCTGAATAGGAGAATGATGCTGTATCTGTGGATTATCGCTGTCAATCATTCTGAACCTCAGAAAAATCCAACGCATTGACCTTTGCAAGTGGGTTACAGTAATTCTACATACAAGTGTAAGGTTACTCAAATGAAAAGGGAGGCGAGCTCTGACCTGGCTGAAATTCAGACAGAACAGTTGCAAATATTTTGGAAAGTGTGTGAAAAAAAGGCCAATTCTTTGTTCCAAGTTAAAAAGACTGAGCAAACGAAACAAACAAGAAACAGCCTGCCCCGCTACCAGGAAACAGTTTATGACTTGAGAGCTAGAATGCTCTCAGTGCTTTTAGAATCCATTAAAAACAGGTTTAAAAAGTGTCAGACAATAAAATTGTCAATACTTTACACTGATATAGCTTTTGTCAATACACATGATAATTCAGAACGTTAGATTCTTCAACAGTGGCGTCGTGTTAGTTGCATTGAATTCAAATGACTTTTATTTCATGCCTCTATTGAAAGTAGCTACAGCTCTAGCTCAGGTCAACTGGTAAACAACAACAAACACTTGTCTTTGAACTGGACCTGTGAGTAAAATATCCCCAAATACTTTATTGTCAGACTAAGATGTGAAGGTACAGGGGAGAGAGAGCAGCAAAGGTTCACATAATTATTCCAGGGGCGAGGAGCTTCAATTACACTGATAGATTAGAGACATTGAGACTGAGTTCCTTGGAGAAGAAAGAGTTGGGGCGAGGTTTGATGGATGCAGTCAAAATCATGAGGGGTCTGAGCAGAGGTAATGGGAAATACCATTTCCATTGGTCATAGAGGACACAAATATAAAAGTGATTGACAAAAGGACCAATGCTGACATAACGAGAAATCCTTCATGCAACAAGGGGCAGCACAGTGGCCGACTGATCAGCACTGCTGCCTCACTGCACCAGGGATGCAGGTTCGATTCCCAGCCTAAGGCGATTGTCTCGGTGGAGTTTGCACATTCTCCCCGTGCCTGCGTGGATTTCCTCCCACAGTCCAAAGTTGTGTAGGCATGATTTGGAGATGCCGGTGTTGGACTGAGGTGGACAAAGTTACAAATCACACGACACCAGGTTATAGTCCTTAATTGGAAGTGCTAGCTTTCGGAGCGCTGCTGCTTTAACCACCTGATGAAGGAGTGGCGCTCTGAAAGCTAGTGCTTCCAAAGTTGTGTAGGTTAGGTGGATTGGCCATGCTAAATTGCCCATAGTATCCTGGGACGTGCAGGCTAGGGATGTTGGCCATAGGAGTTACAGAGTTAGGCCACAGGGGTGGGTCTGGGTGGAATGCTTTTTGGAGGGGCAGTGTGGACTTGATGGAATGAATGGCTGTAGGAATTCTATGAACAACTAGTTAAAATATTGAATGCGCTGCCTGAGAGCGTAGTGGAGGCAGGTTCAATTAAGATGAATTTGGATTATTATCTGAAAAAGAAGAATGTGTAGGGTTACAGGGAGAAGACAAGGGAATAGCATCAGGAGTGTTGTTAGTTTGAAGAGACTGCACAGATACGAGGGGCCGAACAGCCTTCCACAGGCCATAACAATCCTGTGGTTTGGAACTTTTGGCAATGAGTCAAAGAAAAGCATTAGGATAGGTGACTAGATGCTTGAACAAAGACTATCTTAAAGGGCAAAACCCTACTGCATTCTACCAAAAACTAAACAAATAATGAATTCCTTTAGAGGAGGAAAGACATTGTATTACACAGGAAAATGCAGAAGCATTCTTCTCCAGAAATGTGCCACAAACAGTAACAAGCTGAAGTAGCTTTTGTTGGTATTCGATATGTGTAGCCTGTTGACTTGGGGACAGGATAAACCCATTGCTCTTCAAGTAGTGCTGTAAGACATTTAACGTACAGCTGTGACAACTGGCAGATGGAATGTTAAACTGAAGGACTCAGTCCATGTGCAGCGTTGTAGTGAGTTCAGATCTGATTTGGAACTCCAGTGTAATCCAGAGACAAATCTGTCATCAACTAAATACATCTGCTCCAATTTAAGAACTATGCCTTTTGATGACTTGCATTGAAGTTCTAAAACACCTGGGTTATGCTACACTATCATACTTAGCTTGGTAAAGTATCACCTTGCTTTTCCATGAAGTTAACAATCATACAACACCAGGTTATAGTCAAACAGGTTTATTTGGAAGCACTAGCTTTCAAGGCGCTGCTTCTTCATCAACCACCTGATGAAGGAGCAGCGCTCTGAAAGCTAGTGCTTCCAAATAAACCTGTTAGACTATAGCCTGGTATTATGTGATTTTTAACTTGGTCCTTGCCAGTCCAACACCGGCTCCTCCACATCATGACTTTTCCATGAAGGGTGAGAATTGGGAAGAAACTTTCACTTCCAGGCATGAAGGGGAGGTTAGGAGGAGGGAGGCCGGCATCATCTTTGTAAGGTCTATTTATCCTGGAGCACAGTGAAATAACTCCACAAGAGGCCAGTCTCCCATCCCACAGTCACGGTTCATATACATGTGGAGAGACCTCGACACTGATCCAACTCCCTCAGAGCCAACTCTCAGAATAAAAAGAACTCTGAGACTCCTGTGTATATCTGTCAGCCAGGGCTCCCTGATTGTAGCTGGTATCCTGGTGCAATCAGAGAACTGATATTCTATGAGGTCTGCCTGGCTGACCTCATTATAATCCCTCCCCTCTGAATCCAAGGATATAGACCAGATCTTTTTTCTCGTCGCTCCTCCTAGGATATTTTAGACCGGATCAGGTTCCTCTCACCGTACTTTGCATACAGGTGGCATGCAATGCACAGTAACTCACCTATTGTGCCTGGAGCATCTCAGAAGAAATTAATTCTCCTCTTCAGGCAGCAGAGGTGTCGAGGCTACAATATCCTTCTCAGATTCTGAGGTATCTTCAACGCTTGATGGAGAGTTCCAGAACCCACAAGTTCTGGAACAGTCAAAAAGACAGTCAAGCAGAGAAGTTTTGTTCCACCCTGTTTGCAGCTTTCATATGGTCCATGTGCTTGTTCAGAACCATCGCATCTAACTAAACGTTATACATCACTGGACCTGACCTCCCCTCAACCATGCCTCTTACCCATGCAGGGCCAATCCCATTGTTCCTACATCAAACTTGGTCCCCTGAATTAAATTTGTCTCTCGCTTAGCGGTGTCTTGTGTCCAGCATTGGCAATCCTGATGCCTTTTCACCCTCACCCCACCCAGGTTTAGGAAGATCAGATTTAACCTGATGTGGCTTCTTTTCCCCATTAGCAACTGTGCTGAAGCTATCCCTGTAGTTGCACGAGGAATGGTCCAATAATCAAATTGAAACCAAAACAGTTTGGTATTGAAGGAAACTTTAGGATGTTTCTTTAAGGTGACCATCTTGGACTGATTTTCCTGCCAGACCATTGGATGATGGATGGTATGGAGTTATCCTTATATGTCAAGTACCATTCGACATTAGAAAATACTCAAATTCTCTGCTGGTAAACAATGGCCCATTTTCTGTGACCAACACTTCTGGGAGTCTGTGTTTTGCAAAAGGACCACACAGCTTTTCTACCATTGTCCCTGTGTTTGATGAATGAACTTGAACCACATCCAGCCACTTTGAATGGGCATCCACAATGACTAAGAACATTGAGCCTTTGCATAGTTAATGTTGTAACTGAGGCCAGAGTTTACCTGGCCATTCCAATGAATATGGAGGAGCTGCTGGTGGTTATTTCAGTCTTTGTTGGCACTCTGGGCACTGCCCCACCAATGCAGCTAGGTCGGCATCCAATCCTGGCCATCAGATTTATTCCCTTGGCAACATCGTCATCTTGGAAACCCCTGGATGACTCTCGTTAAGTTTAGCCAATACCTGGCAGCAAGCTTTGCTCAGGACAATCACTCTTCCTCCCCATAATAATATGCCATCCTTTACTGTGATCTGATCTCTCTGGGTTCAAAAAGGTTTCAATTCAGGTTGTGATTGTCCTTTGATTTTCCCCATCACCATCAGCTATTTGAGTTTTGCCAGGACCAGATCTTTCTGCATCCAAAGTCTAATATTATTGGCTGTGGCTGGAAGTGTGTCCTGAAAATTTAAAACCATTATGGACTCTTCAAATGGCATTACTACCAGTGGAGTATCTGCCAGCAGGAGGTAGCTCAATGCATCTGCAATTGCAAGTATGCATGGCTCATGTCCAGCTTTGTGAAGGACAGCCCCCAGAGTGAACAGAATCTCTGACACTCCTGTATATATCTGTCATCCAGTGCTCCCTGATTGGATCAGGTTAACAGTCCCAGTCAGGGAACTCATATTTTGTGAGGTCCACCTGGTTGACCTCATTACAATCACTACACTCAGTGTAGATCATATTTACATATATGACCTCTTCACCCAGTGAATAACATTCAGCATGCTTCAGAATAGCAGGAACGTGGCAGCCAAGTGGTAATGTCAGTGGACTCGTAATCCAGAGGCCTTGTCTCATGCTCTGCAGAAATGGATTCAAATCCTACAATAGCAGTTGGTAGAATTAAATTCAATTAATCAATTTGGAACATCAAGCTGGTCTCAGCCATGACAATCATCATTGATTACTCTTTAATGTACTTTAGGGAAGGAAATCTGTCATCCTTACCCAGTATAGCTTACATGTGACTTCAGATCCACAGCACTATTGCTGACTCTTAACCAAGCTCTGATTAGTGCTGGATTAGTGCTTAGTTTAAGGGCATGGAGGGATAGGTAACAAATGCTGGACTCGTCAAAACCCATATCTCATGGAAGAATAAACAAAGGTTAATGTTAAAATGGTTGGAAATTACCAGAACTGTGCATACAAAAGAGCAATGAACTGGTTGTGGACCAGTGTGTTTGGTACATGTAAGTTAATATCATTGATGGGAACAGGTCATGTGATTAAATCTCCTCCTCTTTTACACTGCCACAAACCTGGTTTCCACAAAGTTAAATCTCCCTAACAACATCTGATATTTTTTCCAGAATAAGTCTCCTGTTTCTCAATTATCAGTGCAGTCAATCAGGACAATAGCAGCACAATGTCCTCTATTTTGCTCTCATCATAGGATAAGGGAAAAGCTTTGAATGATTAATACCAGTAGGCTCATTAGTCTTGAAATGTGGATTGTAAACAATAATTATCCCCACAGATACAAATGAAAATATCATTTTGAAACTAAATATGAGGGCAACATAATTCTTTCTAAGCCAACTTAATTATTATGGGTTGAACAATATTTAGTGTACTTGAAGTGAACTGCAGTTACATTATTGTCTTTGTAATTTGGCTCATCCTTTTTTTTACAATGTTATGAAGAGATTTGATAAGGTCTGTAGGATCGAACTCTTTTCACTAGTCAGTGAGTCAATAAAGAGGCAGCATTACTTTCAGATTATCAAAAGAACAAAAAGCATATCAGGATTTTATTTGCCTAATAATTTGTTATGATGTGTCAAGCCCTCCCAGAAAGATTAGTCAAATAGGTATACATAATAATACAAAATAAAAGAAAAACATATTAATGTATGAAAATTAACAATTTTTTAAAAGGCTGCCTGGAGAGTGTGTTCTCGAGGCAGATTTTAAGCTCTCCCAGGACCACGGATAAAAGCAGAGTTTTGGCTCACCAGTCTGCAGGCTCCATCTAAATGCAATGCCAACTGTTGCAATGCTGTCATTGGGATGGGAGGGATAGGTAGCGTTTATGAGAGCGAGGCTGTCTGCATCCAAGTGGGGGGATAACCAACTCAGCTAGTTAATGGCTACATGGAGATGATTGTTAGAAGCTGACTGAGATTTTCCAGTGGGCTGGAGGCAGGGGACAATTTACCTTCCTGGACGTAGACAGCTGGTGGCAGTCAGTGGCTCAGTTAGTTACTGGGCCTCAGGCTCTCCTTTTGAAAGAACTCTCCCCCATTTACCCACTATAGCAGGCAGTAGCAGACACACTAACAGGAAGAGAGATATTTTCAAAATTTTGTAAAAAACTAAAGAGCAACTCGGCTGTTTGTCAAGTGTCAGTTAAAACATGGGACAGAGAGATGATTCGACAAAATTTTAGGAGTCTGAATAAAAAAATCTGTCAGTTAATTGAAATTTCATCACAATTAAAGTTTTAAAGGAAAATAAGCCATTTAATTTCCTCAAAGTGGGCTGAATTGATCAAAGTCAGGTGACACAAAAGAGCTCTGAGGTGACTGTCTCTTCCCTGGGGTTGGGGACTCCTGAACTAGGGGGCATAGGTTTAGGGTGAGAGGGGAAAGATATAAAAGAGACCTAAGGGGCAACTTTTTCATGCAGAGGGTGGTACGTGTACTGCCAGAGGAAGTGGTGGAGACTAATACGATTGCAACATTTAAAAGGCATCTGGATAGGTATAGGAATAGGAAGGGTTTGAAGGGATATGGGCCGGGTGCTGGCAGGTGGGACTAGATTGGGTTGGGATATCTGGTCAGCATGGACCAGTTGAGCCGAAGGGTCTGTTACCATGCTTTACATCTCTATGACTCTCTGATTCAAAGAAGCAGGTCCATGCAGGTCCTCTCTCTCTGACATCTCTCCTGTAAGACCCTGTGTTTGATTTTACCTTTTGTGCCAAGAGGTGTTTATGGGGGTTGTTGCAAGCATTTGGAACAGCATCATTTAGTTGGGATATTCTATTGGGTTTTTGGGCAGGTAAGTTATTTGGTATTCTAGTCTCTTTTGTTTGTGTTTCATTCAGTAGTCTTGTAAATAAATTCTGTTTTGTTTAAAACGAAGTGGTTTGACCAGCTGCAACACTCCTAGAATATCTACATTACACCTGCTTAAAACAATTAGCAAAGTTAGGGTCTGCGCTACTTTCTTGAAATGTTTTGAGGGGGTCTGGCCTAGTCCATAACAACCGTTGAGAACACGGCACTAATCTCTGTGTACACCAACTATACACCTTGCCAACCAGAAAGTGATCCACTTACCTTTATACTGTTTCCTGTTATCTAACTCACTATCCATGTTAATACATTACTTCCACATGAGTTCTTATTTTGTGGAATAACGTGATGTGGTAGCTTGTCAAATGCTTTCTTGAAAGACAATACAGGATCCTTGTTATTTATGTCGCTTGTTACTTCAAAGATCAAAGTTTAAAGAAGTCTAATACATTAGTCAAACTTGATTTCCCTTTCACAAAATCTTGTTAACTCTATCTGATTGCATTGAGGTTTTTGAAGTACCTGTTACAGCCTCCCATGCACTTTCCCAATGACGGATGTTAAATAGTCTGTAGTTTCCTGCTTGTCCTCCTCTTTCTTGAATAGACAAGTTGCATTTGCTATTTTCTGATGTAATGGGAATGTTCCTGAGTCTAGATTCCAGAATTTTGTAAAATTAAAACCAATGTACTAACATTTAAGCAGCCACTTCTTTTGAAACTATTGGACAAAGTCTATCAAGACCTGGGGTCTTGTCAACATTTAGTTCTAATGACTTTCTCAACACCTTTCCCCTGATATTCATGATTTGAGCCTGATACCAGCGATCAGCGATCCAAAGGGCATTTTCTTTTCCATAAGCAGTTATCTTTTTCAAAGACGGGGAGCAGACTCAATGGGCTAAATGACATTTTCTTTGCCTTACTATTGTACCATGCTTGTATGTTTTATGTTTATTAGACACAATTTGTAATTGTATTAATGAGTTTGGAGAAACCTAACCACATTAGGCCTCAGGCGACTGACTGACTGTGTGGAGTTTGCACGTTCTCCCCGTGTCTGCGTGGGTTTCCTCCGGGTGCTCCGGTTTCCTCCCACAGTCCAAAGATGTGCAGGTCAGGTGAATTGGCCATACTAAATTGTCCGTAGTGTTAGGTAAGGGGTAAATGTAGGGGTATGGGTGGGTTTCGCTTCGGCGGGTCGGTGTGGACTTGTTGGGCCGAAAGGCCTGTTTCCACACTGTAATCTAATCTAATCTAATTAATAGAAAGTGGGCCGGTAACACCAGTGCTTCACCAGAGGCTCATTGATGATGTTACCTAGTACGGTGACGGAATGTCTGAAAACGAACCTTCCAGCTCAGCTAGCAAACTTACATACATTGTAATTGTATGTTTTGTGGTTTTGGTTATCAAGTTGAATATTTCAATGTTGATTTAAACTTTCATTAGTCACTTGGTAGTTGAACAAGATTACGAAAGTACAAATAATGCCATTTTTCTGTCCATTTGTTGTCAACCAGCTGACAATTATTAACAGTTTTGATTGTCCAAGACTGACTTGATATAGTCAGATTATGAACTAAGACTTCTGAGCCAGTCCATATCTTTAAAGGTCACAGATGTCTCTGTTGTTTGGAAGTCGAGCTAGAATTCCAATTTCCATCACAAGTGCAGTTTAAAGTTTCCATTTCCCTTCATGTTGCACACACATTAAAATGGATAAATGTCTGAATTGCTGGCGCAGCAACCTGGCAAGACCTCAAAAGGCGCGAAGAAATTGGAAAATTCTGTTGTAATTTGAGTGACTTTGACAACAATCCCACCGTAAAATAGTAAAGAACAGTCCGTTAAAGCTTACTGAAGTTGGACATCTCACAGCATGTGCCATTAGTTTGACCTTTGCCTCCATCCTCCAGTTTGAAAACCTTTTGCCCTTTAAGTTGCTGGAAGTAGGAGCTGACAGCACAGCGAATAAAACGTCACATCCAGAATCTTAATTTAAGGACTGAGAAAGAAAAGAGGAACAATAAAGAAAGATAGTCAATGAGTGTCAGATCAAGGTCAGAAAGTCAAAGAAAGAGAAGGAGAGAAAGATTGGATTAAAAGAGAGAACAGAAAGCTGGAAAGAAAAAGGTAAAACAAAAAGGTCAAAAATTTAATAATAATAATAATTAGATTACCTACAGTGTGGAAACAGGCCCTTTGGCCCAACAAGTCCACACAGACCCTGAAAAGAATAACCCACCCAGACCCATTTCTCTCTGACTAATGCACCTAACACTATGGGCAATTTAGCATGGCCAATTCACCTGACCTGCACATCTTTGGACTGTGGGAGGAAACTGGAGCACCCAGAGGAAACCCACGCAGACACAGGGAGAATGTATAAACTCCACACAGACAGTCACCCGAGGCTGGAATTGAACCTGGGACCCTGGTGCTGTGAAGCAGCAGTGTTAACCACTGAGCCACCGTGCTACCCCAATAATGATTTTTAAAAATCTCTAAGAAGAATTTATTATCTGCAGCAATGAGACTCAAGAGTTTAGATTAAAGAGTTTGACTGGCATTGCATTAACAATGGTCACATTGTTATAAGTACAAACCTATAGTTTCTGTGGCAAGTTTGATTTAAATTTACATTGCAAACCCAGCAGGTTCTTAATTGTAATGGGGTTTCTGTCCATGAATTGCTATTTATGTGAGACAAATAATAACGTAAATTGGTTGCCAAAGTCTAGCTAGTGCTAACTTATGGTGTAGGAGAAAGTGAGGTCTGCAGATGCTGGAGATCAAAGTTGAAACTTTATTGCTGGAACAGCACAGCAGGTCAGGCAGCATCCAGGGAACAGGAGATGCGACGTTTCGGGCACAGGCCCTTCTTCAGGAATTCCTGAAGAAGGGCCTGTGCCCGAAACGTCAAATCTCCTATTCCCTGGATGCTGCCTGACCTGCTGTGCTGTTCCAGCAATAAAGTTTCAACTAACTTATGGTGTAGTTCATTCTTGCCAGAATTTGCTGCCTTCTATGCCCATACATTGTCTTCATTTTGCTAGCCTGATTTGAGATAATGTATTGAAGTGGAATTTTGCCTTTACTGTATCAACTACAAAGGTGCATGCAGACGGGAGCTCAAACATCAGAAACGCTTGTGAACCTTCCAAATGTTCAGATTTCATCAATCAGTCCTCAGAATCTTCCGAAAAGGGGGCTTTCATAATCTTAAGGTGATATAAACATGTAAAAGAAGAGAATTTCAACTCAGCAAGATTTCAGCCACTAGCTTGTCAAGAGAGGAGACAAATATTGAGGCCAAGGGAGGCTGCCTGAAAACTGGTAAGGGAGTGGAAGAATTTTCCTGTGTGATTTGTTTCTCTATCTTTTCGCCCCTTCCTCTTAAACCTTTATTCACTGTCAAACACAGCTGGATAGCTGAGTTCTCATTCTGTATTGTGTTCTGCCAACCAGAAAGTGATCGAGCCCATGAGTCCCTCAAGTGTGCTAAAAAAAAATCAAATCCTTGAAAAGATGAGCTGGCTTTTGGCTGTGTTTTGTTAGCTGAGCTTGAATAAATGTAACATTCTTTTACTTAACCTCAGACTCAAGTCATTCACATCTTAATATACATCAATATTTTATATTTTTGATCTGACCGATATTTTAACTTGGCAGCTTCTATACATTTTTTGTGTAGAGTTAAATGTTACATCTTCATTTATTGATAGTGAAATGTATTTAAATGGCACAGAAAGCCAACTAGTTTGAAAATACTACAAGCTATTTCATTAATCTTAAATGTCAGCCCAGATATTGTGACCAGAGGTGAATGTGTTCACTGTTGATCTTTGTATAAACTGCCCATACTAATCCAGCCCTTGATCTCCCCTTTCCCAACTGTGATTTGAATCTGGAGCCAAACTAAGTGGATCTCCCAGTATCCAACAACAACAATGTCATCTAGCAGAGTTAACAACCAATCATTTAAAGGTATTCTCAAAGATAGTAAAGCACTTGGGTAAGATGCACTGATTACCTTTTGTTTATGAATAGCACTTACAGAAAGTGAAATAAAGATTGTGAAATATTAATGCAATTAAGGTAGAAGCTTTAAATATAGATAAGAAAGGACACAACAAAAGAAAATAAGCCCGTGCTCTGCTGCAATTTGGTAAATCCTGGTTCAATGTATGTACACTAGGATATTGTGTGAGGATGAGTTTTAGATTTCCTTAGTCAATCAGGTTACCACACTCATCGAGTAGGTTTCTGCTTTAAGTATGACTAACAGAATCCCAGCCCAGTATCTTCAACTGAGGAGAAATTAATGGGAAAAAAAGGCCATAATTTTGGGTAGACAACATTATTTCTGAATGATACTTGAGTTAATAAACTGCATTTTTCTTTAGGATTCAGGTTCAAATGCAATTTAGATTATTGAGATGAATTCACTCTTTATTAACTTCTATGTTAAGTAGGGTTATTCAGTTTCAATCTCTTCCTGGTGAGACTAGACTCACAGCAGAAAACTACCCAATAATCGCCATTTTCATGACTCACTTTTCATTTTGTTTCACAGTAAACTTTCTGAACGTAACAAAATTACTTGCAACCATAATTGTTAGCAAATGTCATTAATGAAGAATGTCAATACTTAACAGGCAGAATTTACAACATACACTTTTAATACATTAGAACATCCATTAACTAGATGAAAACTTGACAATTTGCTACAGAGATCTGGAAACAATAAAGACACATCAACATTGTTGTGAATTGTTCGGTATTGATCAGGAACGCTTTCTGAGTTACAGTTAGGAACAATTTTTACCTTATTAAAGAAAGGGAAAATCAAAGGGCAAACTGTTTTGCTGAATGTTATACCCTAAGGTTACTGTGTAATCAAACAAATTGTGGAAATATTCCTGAAATGTTGTCATTAGGTAAAAAAATGATCAGTTTCAAATCTTGAGTGAAGGGCATGGGGTGGGAGGGGGAGGTGACAGTATGGAGGTGGGTCATAGAGTAGAAATTTTAGAGAACAAGAATTCATTGACTGTTAAATTAAACATAAAAATAAACATTGAATGTTTAACCAGAATTAGAAGATTCTATAAATCAGATGCCTCCAGGCTGTACTGCAGCTGTAGCTCCCATTACATGCTGCAAGTAGCATTTCCTCATTATAATAATGAAGTGGCCAAGAGGGTCTCCTTTGGTTAGGATCTTGGGATTAATAAATAGTAAATCTTTTAATGAATCTAGTTTGGATTTTCTGAATCAATAGTTTCTGGTTAGTCCTTGGACTTACAAAATAATTTTCTCCACTTAGACATCAGACCTTGTTGCAATCTCTGAATATTCTTCCCTTTTAATAAGACTAATATATTAATATCATCTGCTCTTTACAAAATAGATTCATACAAAAAAGATCCCTGACTATAATTTATGACTGTTTTTAATATCAGTTATCATTAAAAAAACCTCAACGATCTAAAGTTTATTTGCAACAGTGGCTATTCATTTTAACTATGCTGTTTTTCTGAAAGAATGCACAAGGTTCGAGCCCTAACCATATGATGGGGATCATGATTGAAATGTTGAAGTTTGACTCTGCATTGCATTATTTGCTCTAGTATTCTGACTTGGAAACAATGAGGAAACTTTGACTCGGGAACCTAAGGGAGATGTACAAGACATTTACAGGATATATAAGGAAATGATATGAAAAATAACACTCTGGGGCTTTGACACAACTTACACCATGGACAGAATGAAAAGAGGGACAGGTTCAAACTACTGAAAGTTATAGTTTCAATTGAGATCAGCTGCTTCTTTCTCAGACAAGGACTGGTTTGTGCTCACAATGGATTTCAGGTAGGCTGATAGAGTCAAAGACCTAGCAAGCACTGGATGTTGAAGCTGGGGGAGTTGTACATTTATTTGGAGGGATGGGATGAATAGTCTTCCCCATTTATGTTTATTCTGGATGCCCCAGAGACGCAACTTGGATTAAAATTTCCCTTCTCAAAGCTATTGTCCTTACACTGCAGTTTCATATACTTGAATGGTATAATTTACAATGACTGCCCCACTTCAGCCAGCCATAGAAAGCATCCAAATTGAAACTGAACTAATTAAGGAAATGTCACATTGATCCAGCAGAAACAATCTACTCTCAATATCACTGTTAGGGTTCATATCTGACAATATCAACTATTGATATCAATGTGAGCCTCACAGGGATTTTTTTGATGAAGGGTTTTTGCCCGAAAGGTCGGATTTTTCTGCTCCTCAAATGCTGCCTGACCTGCTGTGCTTTTCCAGCGCCACTCTAATCTATACTCTGATCTCCAGCATCTGCAGTCCTCACTTTCACCTAGGGATTGTATTGTATCAAGGTGGTGGGGGAGTAGGATGCTCCAACTGGAGCTCCTCTGCACCTTCTGTTTCCTTCTCTTTTTTTCCCCTTTTTTTTCTCCTTTCTTCTCTCTTTGATCTCTCAGAGGGTCTCAGTCTGGTCTCTCAGCATCTTGTGCTGGGTCACGGCCTGCTCTCCCAGAGGCTCATTCTGGTATATGGCCTGGTCCCCCAGCATCTCGTGGTGGGTCATGGCCGGGTCTGTCGGCGGTATGTTGGCCTGGTCCCTCGACGATATGTTGGCCTGGTCTCTCGGCGATATGTTGGCATGGTCTCTCGGCAGTATATTAGCCTGGTCTCTCGGTGGTATAATGGCCTGGTCTCTCGGTGGTATATTGGCCTGGTCTCTCGGCGGTATGTTGGCCTGGTCTCTTGGTGGTATATTGGCCTGGTCTCTCGGCGGTATGTTGGCCGGTCTATCAGCGGTATGTTGCCCTGGTCTCTCGGCGGTATGTTGCCCTGCTCTCTCGGCGGTATGTTGCCCTGGTCTCTCAGCGGAATGTTGGCCTGGTCTCTCGCCAGTATGTTGCCCTGGTCTCTCGGCGGTATGTTGACTGGTCTCTCGGCGGTATATTGGCCTGGTCTCTCGGTGGTATGTTGCCCTGGTCTCTCAGTCATATATTGGCTGGTCTCTCTGCGGTATGTTGGCCGGTCAATCAGCGGTATGTTGCCCGGGTCTCTCGGCGGTATATTGGCCTGGTCTCCCATCGGTATGTTGCCCTGGTCTCTCGGTGGTATATTGGCCTGGTCTCTCGGCAATATGTTGGCCTCGTCTCTCGGCAGTATGTTGGCCTGGACTCTCGGCGGTATGTTGCCCTGGTCTCTCGGCGGTATATTGGCCTGGTCTCTGGGCGGTATGTTGGCCTCGTCTCTTGGCGGCATATTGGCCTGGTCTCTCGGCGGTATATTGGCCTGGTCTCTCGGCGATATGTTGGCCGGTCTATCAGCGGTCTATTGGCCTGGTCTCTCGGTGGTATGTTGGCCTGGGCTCTCAGCGGTATGTTGTCCTGGTCTCTCATGGGTATATTGGCCTGGTCTCTCGGCGGTATATTGGCCTGGTCTCTCGGTGGTATGTTGGCCTGGTCTCTCGGCGGTATGTTGGCCGGTCTATCAGCGGGTACATTGGCCTGGTCTCACGGTGGTATGTTGGCCTGGTCTCTTGGCGGTATGTTGGCCGGTCTATCAGCAGTATGTTGGCCTGGTCTCTCGGCGATATGTTGGCCGGTCTATCAGCGGTATATTGACCTGGTCTCTCGGTGGTATGTTGGCCTGGTCTCTCGGCGGTATGTTGGCCGGTCTATCAGTGGGTACATTGGCCTGGTCTATCGGCGGTATGTTGGCCTGTCTATCTGCAGTATGTTGGCCTGGTCTCTCGGCGGTATGTTGGCCCGTCTATCTGCAGTATGTTGGCCTGGTCTCTCGGCAGTATGTTAGCCTGGTCTCTCAGCGGTATGTTGCCCTGATATCTCGGCGGTATGTTGACTGGTCTCTCGGCGGTATGTTGCCCTGGTCTCTCAGCGGTATGTTGCCCTGCTGTCTCGGCGGTATATTGGCCTGGTCTCTCGGCGGTATGTTGTCCTGGTCTCTCGGCGGTATATTGGCCTGGTCTCTCAGCGGTATATTGACTGGTCTCTCAGCGGTATGTTGACTGGTCTCTCAGCAGTATGTTGCCCTGGTCTCTCGGCGGAATGTTGGCCTGGTCTCTCGGCGGTATGTTGCCCTGGTCTCTCGGCGGTATGTTGACTGGTCTCTTGGCAGTATGTTGACTGGTCTCTCAGCGGTATGTTGGCCTGGTCTCTCAGCGGTATGTTGCCCAGGTCTCTCGGTGGTATGATGACTGGTCTCTCAGCGGTATGTTGGCCTGGTCTCTCAGCGGTATGTTGCCCAGGTCTCTCGGCGGTATGATGACTGGTCTCTCAGCGGTATGTTGGCCTGGTCTCTTAGCGGCATATTGACTGGTCTCTCGGGGGTATGTTGACTGGTCTCTCAGCGGTTTGTTGGCCGGTCTATCAGCGGTATGTTGACTGGTCTCTCGGCAGTATGTTAGCCTGGTCTCTCGGCAGTATGTTGACTGGTCTCTCGGGGGTATGTTGACTGGTCTCTCGGCAGTATGTTAGCCTGGTCTCTCGGCAGTATGTTGACTGGTCTCTTGGCGGTATGTTGGCCTGGTCTCTCGGCGGTATTATGACTGGTCTCTCGGCGGTATGTTGGCCGGTCTATCAGCGATATGTTGACTGGTCTCTCGGCGGTATGTTGGCCTGGTCTCTGGGCGGTATGTTGGCCGGTCTATCAGCGATATGTTGACTGGTCTCTCGGCAGTATGTTGGCCTGGTCTCTCGGCGGTGTGTTGGCTGGTCTCTCGGCGGCTCATGGCGGTGTCTCGATTTGGCATACAAGTGAATGCTGCCCAGGTTTGTTCCTGAGGTAACGGGAGAGATCTGAGAGGCAGCAGGTTCAGCTGCAGTGACTTCAAAAACAGACAGCAGAGCAAGATAAGTGAAAGATTCACCAAAGACCTTTGTACTTCTAACTTTTTCCTTTATTGTTCTAGTTTAAACTACGAAAGACTTTAATGCAAACTATTACCAATGTCTTTTCTACTGTGCTCCAAGGTAATGCTTGACTTTTTAACTCTCATTTCTCTTACTATTCTGTATCCAAGCTTTTTTTTCATACCTTGGTACCTAAGGTGGCACCATGTGTGGCGATGTTATACACTTTCCATTATACTCCTGCACTTCTGTACTTGAGAGCACATGCGATACAAATCTGAACAAAGATACTCTAATCTGGCAGAATTGCTATCAATGTGCCAACAGCTATTAATAAATTGCCTGGTCTTCTCATACTTGACTTTTCTTGACCTGTACTCTCTCTAGCAAAGCATTGCTTGAGAAATTAAGTTCGAAATGAGCAGCATTCCTAAGTTGATTCTGAAACACCCACTGTTACTTCTCTCTGCCGATGTATTAGATTTCCATCAATCTATAGTCCCTCCAACAGCCAGATGATGACAGGTAACTCGTCCTGTGCAAAAGGATGAATTACTTTTTATTTATTTCATTTATGGGACGTAGACTTTGCTGGCTCGGCCACTATTTATTGTCCATTCCTAATTGACCTTGAGAAGTTCTTGGAGAGCTATTTTCTTGAACTACTGCAGTCATTTTGGGGTAGGGACACTCACTGTGCTGCTAGTGAGGAAGTTACAGGATTTTGATAATTAGATACAGAAGGAATGGTGATATAGTTTCAAGTCAGGATGATGTGTGGCTTGAAGGGAACTTGTAGATGCTGCTGTCTCCATGCATCTCCTGCCCTTGTACTTCAAAGTTGGTAGAATCATGGATTTGGAAAGCTCTAAGACCCTTGGTGAGTTGTTGCAGTGAATCTTGTAGATCGTACACACTGCTGCCACTGTGCATTTTGGGTGGAGAGTGTGAATGTTGAAGGTAATAGATGTTGTGCCAATCAAATGGGCTGATTTATTCTGGATGGTGTTGAGCATCTTGAGTGTTCTCGAAGATGCATTCATCCAGGCAAGTGGAGAGCATTCCATCACATTCCTCACATGTACCTTGCAGATTGTGGACAGGCTTTGAGCTGTCAAATAGTGTGCTACTCTCCACAGAATTCCCAGCTTCTAAGCTGCTCATGTGGCCATAGTATTTGTCTGGATTTTCCAGTTCAGTTTTTGGTCAATGGTAACCCATAGGATGTTCATAGTAGGGTTCAGCAATCATAATGCCATTGAATGTCAAAGGTTGAATTTTGTCATGGAGATGGTTATTGCCTGGCACTTGTGTGGCACAAATTTTACTTGCCCACTGGTCAACCCAAGCCTAGATGTTGTCTAAGTCTTGCTGTATTTAGCCATGGACTTGTTCAGTATCTGAAGAGTGAGGAATGGCGTTGATCATTGTGCAATAATGACCTTATAATGGTGGGAGGGTAACGGAAGCAGCTGAAGGTGGAAGGCCTAATGAACAGCATTGTGTTACTTCTTCACTGTGTTGCATCATCTGTTTTCCTTTTACTAAAGCAGTACATCAATGATGTGACAAATAATGGCTCCATTTTAGATTTAAACTATTCAAAGATTCCAACAGGAAAGCTAATAGAATGTTATGTTTATTGTGAGGGGAATTGAATACTAGAGTAGGGAGGTTATGCTTCAGTTACACAGAGTATTGGCAAGACTGTGTCTGCAGTATTATGTACAGTACTGGTCATTGCACTTATGGAAGGATGTTAATGTGTTGGAAGCAGTTCATAAAAGCTTTACTCAACTAATAATTGGAATGAACAGATTGTCTTATGAGAAAAGGCTAGACAGGCTAGGCTTGTATCCTCTGGAGTTCAGAAGAGTCAGAGGTGACTTAATTGAAATATACAAAATCCTGAGAGGATGGATATTGAAAGGACATTTCCTTTTCTGGGATAATCTAGAACAAGGGCTCTTATTTTAAAAATAAGGTGCACCCATTTAAGACAGAGATGAGGAAAATATATTTCTCTCAAAAAGTTGAGAGTTGTTGGAATTCCCTTACTCAAAAGGCAGTAGATGCAGAATGTTTGAGTATTTTTAAGGCTGAGGTAGACAGATTCCTAATTACCAAGCAAAATAAAGATTACTGGGGGTATGCTGGAATGTAGAGTTGAGGTTAAAATCAGATCAGCTGTGACCTTATTGAATGACAAAGCGAGCTCGATGGGCCAAGTGGCCTACTCTTGTTCCTTGTTCAAATGTTCACAACAGAACAAAATCATCATTGTGTGTTGACAGACAAAGTGATAAAATGATATACTGCCATGTTTCTACTCATTTATGGGAGTGGAACATAGTTAGACTACAGCAATAGTCATTAATAAACCTACACTATGACAGACACTTCACACACGTGTATTGATAATTAGAAGTTTGACTCTGTTTGACCCAATTCATTCAGACTTTTGTTGTCTGTTTAATGAAAGTTGAAGAAAGAAAAGAAATAAAAACCTGCATTTATATTTTCATGACCACCTGATGTCATAAAGCTATTTACTGCCAATGAAGTGTTGTTGAGGTGTAGTAATTGCAGTAATGTAAGAAACAAAGTGAACATAAACAGCAATGTGATAATGACTAGATAACCTGCTGTTGCGATGTTGATTGCGGGAAGGCATTGGGATAACTCCCCTTTACTCCTTTGAAACAAGGTATTGTATTTTTTATTTTAACATGCATTCAGAGAAATAGATAGGCACTTGATTTAACGTCTCATCCAACAAATGGAACCGATGGAAGTGCAAGTTCCCATCAGTACTGAGGTGAAATATCAGGCGTGATTTTTATGCTGAAGCACTGGAATCTAATATGGCCAGACTTTAACCTATAACCAGGCGAAAGTGAGGACTGTAGATGCTGGAGATTAGAGTTGAGAGTGTGGTGCTGGAAAAGCACAGTAGGTCAGGTAGCATCCAAGGAGCAGGTGAATTGATGTTTCAGGCAAAAGCCCTTCATCAGGAATTAACTTAGAACTATATTACTAAGAGGCAAGAGTACTACTGCAGCATGTGTAATATCATTACAGCAATCACAGTGGAAAATAGTTCAAGGGGACAAAGTAAATTTCAAGTAAACTAGACTTGCACAAAGCATGCTGAGAACATTTCACATAGCCCTGCACGTGATATGAAATTCCAGTTGTGAGTCTACACGTTAAATCAGTAAGTGAACAGTAATCCAGTCATTTGTTCATATCAAAATCTTGTCACATAAGCTTCCTCAATGATTCAATTTATAACATTTGTATTAGCTATTCATTTTGGGTTTTGATAACATTTGCATTTTTTTTAAAAAGCCTTGATTTGTAAGAATGTATGAAAATTGAACTTATGCTGAAAATGAATAAAGTCCCATGCGACAATTGAAATGTTCCAAAACTATATCAATAAGAGAAATATCTCTGGTTTCCAAATCTCAGCATTGAGTGAGTGCTAATATTTCATTATTTTAATTTCTTTTTGGAAAAAAATGCTTTTGGTCAATGAGATTGAACAGTAAGCATTGCACTCTTTAAAGACCTTTGTGTCTAAGTGCATTTAACTGGGAGAGCATACCCTAGAAAGGATCATTCTCTTCCAACAATTGATTGATGACGACATATTGTGATCTACTCAAAACCATCTTTTTAGAAGGTTAAAGAAGTTAGAGAGAGAAATAAAGAGTTGACTGGTGCAAGAAAGGAGCAGAAATGCCTTCTGAGCTCCCAGTTTCAAAGGGTAAGTAATGTAAACGCAGTCTAATGTAATATGCAATCCCTAGCCCCTTTCCATCTCTCTAACCACTTTACAGAGTAGATATAAGTGATTCCACATCGGTTGAACACTGCATGTATGCCATTGCATCACAATCTCAATCTCAGTGACGCCGTAGAGAATTGATTGAATAAAGGTGACCAATGGAGCAAATCAGTAGCAGATTTCTGCGTCATGATTGGAACCAAATCTGATACAAAGTGAAATGCAACTCTCTCTTGCTGAGTGCCTCAGTCCTCTTCATTTTGCTGTCAATCGTGATCAGGATTCAGGATACATTGACTGATTAGATTAGATTAGATTACTTACAGTGTGGAAACAGGCCCTTCGGCCCAACAAGTCCACACCGCCCCGCTGAAGCGCAACCCACCCATACCCCTACATTTACCCCTTACCTAACACTACGGATAATTTAGCATGGCCAATTCACCTGACCTGCACATCATTGGACTGTGGGAGGAAACCGGAGCACCCGGAGGAAACCCACGCAGACACGGGGAGAACGTGCAAACTCCACACAGTCAGTCGCCTGAGGCGGGACTTGAACCCGGGTCTCTGGCGCTGTGAGGCAGCAGTGCTAACTGCTGTGCCACCGTGCCGCCCACTGGGCACCAGGGTGAAATGAAGTAGCTTCAATTCAGCTGTGCAGCCATTCAAAGTTGACTTGGATTGAGATCCTTTGAACCAGTTTGAATATGTATGATCAAGTAATTTGTTGGAAAAGGGCATTGCGTCAGGGCTTGGGTATGGCCATCTGACTCTCTTCAGGATTCATGTAGATGTCCAGGGAGAATGGAAAAGGAAAAGAGGGTCTAATACCTTTTATTACATATATTGCCCTCCTTTTTTTTAAACTAATCTATATTGATTAGAAATGTTTCTGCTCAATTTGAAGGATGTTCACACTGAGGAATGGAACTTAATTCAATATTATAGCTGCCAGTCACCCTACACAAACACTCATGCACACAGATGGTGGTGAGGCTCAGAAACAGACAGAAAGTCAGAAAATCAACACGTAGCACTGAGTAGCATCTCAATCGATGATCTCCAATCCTCCAACCCTATAACAGCATCAGCTCAACTTAAAAATAATGTTTTGCATGGAAGACGGAGACAAAGTGAGAGAAAAGCAGTCAGAAATAACTCAATAAATCAACTTTTCTAGCCAAAATTGAAATTGTTAATGGTCTATATTTAACTGAAGCCACTCTGATCTCCATTGATTCTGAGGATTTAGACTGATTTTAAATTGTACTGTTTATTCATAGTGGATCAACAAATATTGACTGTAGGACTCCAGTGGTGAACTAAAACTCCCATTACTGAAGGTCATGAAATGAACAACATTTCAGTACAGTACCTGATGTCAAAAGCTGGGGACATTATTGAACTATTCAAGTTATTGCTTTAACCTGATGAGTACTGCTTACTATATGTACAGATTCATCTATGATAGCTTTCAGCTCAGTTAGCTTAAAAACCTTAGTCTTTAGAGGCTGGAACTTGCGCATTGTAATACTAGTCAATGACACTAATCGCAATTTGCAACCTACAGTAAAAACAATTTTATAACACATAAAGGCTCCTTCATAAGCCTATAATGTAGCATTACAGCACACAATGGAATGCTGGAGTTTACTCTAATTGGGCAATGATTTGTAAATATTTAATTTCCTAATCCTGTGATAGATGGCAATAGGTTTTTCAGGCAATGCAAGTAAGCCACAGAAAAAGTACACAAGGATGTTATTCAATTCATAAAAACAGCTTATACAGTCTGTGAATGATCTGGATTTTTGCAGGGAATATCTTGTTCCTTGCTTATTCCTTGCTGTCAATTGTGGCAAATATTTTGAATCAATGTGTTCTTTCTCAAGTAGAACATTTTTGAAACTGGCTTGGCCATTTTGGCTTAAACCTGCCGACTAAACTGCAAATTTGTTTAGACATCATGCTCTTTCAATTGTCTCTTTCACAGATGATTTGTCAGAACTTGTAAAATTCTATTGAGCAATGGTAATATATGGCACTGGACAAACTCTCAGAACCAAAACTAAGATGTCCCAATGATCACGTATTTCCCAAGGTTCCTGATGTATGGACCACTCTTTTGATCTGTAATCCCCAGATTTGGCTAAGTGACAATACTATTCCACAATGGTTAACTGGCTCAATGTCATAGTTGCCGTTCGTCAGAAGAAAATCTTCATACAGTACTCTGTTTATCATTATGTATCATGTAATGTCCACATGCCTATTTTAAATTAAATGTTTCCTTAAAATGAAAGGCTCACTATGAAGGCTAGCACGTATTGCCCATTGCTAATTGCTTAACAATATGGTGATAAGCTGCATTTTTAACTGCTGCAGTCTATGTGGTATGGGTCCACTCAGTTAGGGAGTGATTTCCAGGATTTTGACCTCATGTCAGTTATATGGGTCTGAGTCAAGGTGGCGTGTGACTTGGATGGAGACTGCCAGGTGTTAATATTCTCATTGATCTATTGCCCTTTCTCATTAGGGAACACGAGACTTCACGGGTTTGGAAGGTGCTATCCTGTAGATGGTACACACACTGTTGCCACTGTGAGTTGGTAGTGGATGGGTTAAAAGTTTAAGATTGTGCCTGATATTCAGAAATACCTATACACTTACAATCTCAACTGTATCTATAGTATGTATGTAGATCAATCCAAATTAGGGTAACATTTGGAATTGAGGGGTCAGATGATATTTCACATGCTGAAGACAAATCTAAGACACTTCCAATATACAGCATAAGCTCAATAAAATGTTGAAGTAAAGATACAATTAGAATTCTTGTTACCAGAGAGAAATGTTTAGAATTTTAAAACTTATGGCAGTATGGTATAAATAGGCCAAATGTAAACAGAAAAGATAAAATACTTCACAAACTTTTCACCAATTTCACTTAAATTGTTTTAGATCTACAGTAATTGTTTATTGATCAATAAAATGTTATGTCAATTGATTGTTGCACTTTGCTACTTTCTCAGAGCACTTAAGAGATCTTGGCATTTTGTGACCAGGCTGCAAAAAGGGGGAAAAAAAAGTCTTTATTGTGTAAATTTGTTTTTTTAACTGCATCCTCTCATTTGTCAGGATGAATACTGAGGTGACTTGCATTGACAGTCACAGATACTCAGGAGGAATATCTGGAGAACAATGGATAGGCAATAACCAAATTCAAAGTCTATTCTTCCCAAAAATTTGAATTATATTGCAATTTAAGTGAGCAGTACATGAAATTTAACTGAACCCCAAATTCAGGTAACTGGCCTGTAATTTCTCTATGGTATTAATTGTTGATTTTATATATAAACTTTCAAGTTCCTGAAGAGATACTTAACCCGATTATTTTTACCATTTCTCTCTTCTAGTATCGACTCAATGGGCTGAATGACCTCCTCTATGCCACACGTGATGCTATTGCAGGCTCTCGTATATAGCAAAATGCTGACAGCATTTGACTACTTAAGTCACAGACTTTCAATAGCAATAAAGCAGTTCAGATATTTCTCAGAGACATGATACATGCTATACAAAGCTAAGTTTTATTCCTGTACTGGCTGCAACCATTGTGGCGTTAATGCAAATGGCCAGGATGACCTTCTCCTAGTTGCACAATAATGTTTACACAAGTGTATAAGTAAGCATGATGCCAGCACTGCAGATTTGTCGTTCAGTAATCCGCAGCTTAGCAGTGGGAAATTCTAATTGTAACATTAAAGCATAATGGTTGTTTGTGGATTACAAGGCGGTCTTTCAGTCGAGGCTTGAGATATCATTTATGACCCACGAGAGGAAAGCTTTAAAATCACTCTCTGAGGAGTTTCAAGTTCATCCAAGTCTTAAACACTACTATATTTTTGTAAAGTTATTATCACACCTTTTCACACTCTTAGACTGTAAATAAAATAGGCAATCCTTCACTCTCCTCCAAACTACAATCTTTTTCCACTTTCTCAATGTAACATTAGTTTGTATTCCTCTCTCACTCCCTCTAAATTTCATATTTTCCATTCTTTATCTATCCTTCACTCATTCATCACCCATGTCTGATTGAAACCTATAATTTTGCAGGACCTCAAACTCCTTATTTGTCTTTATTTATCTTCTTCCTAAAATCTGAAGGCTTTTAAAATCAAGTCATAGAGCACAGAAACAGACCCTTCGAACCAACTAGTTCATAATAACCATAATCGCAAACTAATCTACTCCGCCCGCCTGCAGAAAGATTAACAATCAGAAGGCACCGATACATGGTGAATATCAAAACAGCCAAGAATGATATGAGGAAACCCTTTCTTTCAGTCAGCAAGTGGTGAGGATCGGAAGTTCATTGCCCTAGGTTGTGGTCCAGAACATTCAGCTGCAGCTTTCAAAAAAGGAATTGGATAAGCACCTGAAAAGGAAATGCTTGCAGAATTACCAAGGGAAGGAAAGGGGAGAAGGAATAAATGATTTTTTTTTTTGCAGAGAGCTAGCATGAACATGATGGACCAAATGATGACCTTCTGCATCCTTTCTAATGATTATAACTTGATCAGTATTCACTATGTAATATGTAACATCGGATAGTGTAGGGTCACATATTAAAAGAACAGTTTGTGATTTTCACCTATTCAATAAAAAAAATTCCAAATAAATCTTCAGCAATGCCTAAATCTGATCTTATGAGGGAGACAAATAATAAACTGCATTAATATTTGGCCTTTGATTGTCACTCTCATAAGTAGACTGTTCAATTATGTTGAATTCTCATGTAAACTCATATACCTATTCCTTAGTTCTCTGAGAATATGAAAGCCAAACGTCCTTCAATAAGCAGCACAGAACAAAGTCCAAGTAGGTATGTAGTGTCATAGAGTCATACAGCACAGAAACAGACCCTTCGGTCCAACCAGTTCATGTCGAACATAAGCCCAAACTAATCTAGTCCCACTGCCTGCTTCTGAGTCAGATCCCTCCAAACCTTTCCTATTCATGTACTTATCCAAATGTCTTTTAAACGTTGTAATTGTGGCCCCATCAATCACTTCCTCAGAAAGTTCATTCCACACGCAAACCACCGTCTGTGTAAATCTGAAGTTATACTGACAGTCTTTCCACTCCTGTCAGTTCATGAACTCTACAAAACATCCTCACAACAAATAGGTGACCATCGAGACTTTCGGAATGAGATTGTGTTAATCGTTGGCTATCCTTTGACTAAGCCAAGTGACTGAGTCAGAACTTATTAGAATCGGTATTGTTCACTGAAACCCTTTTTGACAATCAAGCACCAAAGGTGCTAAGAATGTAAAACGTAAAATGTACATTTTGGGTGGCACGGTGGCTCAGTGCTTAGCACTGCTGCCTCACAGCACGAGGGCCCCCAGTTCGATTCCAGCCTTGGGCAACTGTCTGTGTGGAGTTTGCACATTCTCCTAGTATCTGCGTCGGTTTCCTCTGGGTGCTCCGGTTTCCTCCCACAATCAAAAGATGTGCACGTCAGGTGAATTGGCCACGCTAAATTGCCCGTAGTGTTAGGTGCATTATTCAGAGGAGGGTGGTTTATTCTTCGGAGGGTCGGTGTGGACTTGTTGGACCGAAGGGCCTGTTTCCACACTGTAGGGAATCTCACCTTATACAATGTTATTTTCCCCAATTGTCAAACACCTGAAAGCAGTTTCCAACTGACGAGGTGCTGTTGAAGTGTAGTTACTTTTCTAACAGAGGAAAATGGGCTGCCAGTTGTAGAGTCAACTCCCACAAAGAACCATGTAATGTCTACCAAGTAATCTTTGTAAAATTGATCAAATCTTTGAAAGGGCAGTGTGATGATTAACCTCCACCCAAGCAGGTTAGACCTCAGCTTTAATATCCCACCCAAGGCTGGCACCTCTGACAATACAGCACTTCCTTGGTCATGTCAACTTCGATTGTTGGGTTCAAACCCTGGAATGGGACCTGAGTCTGGAACCTTGTAACTAAGACGTGAGAGTGCTTCTGAGCAATGACTAGGGTCTATAAGAAAACAAGTACTTAAATTCTGCTCTGCGCATTTGGACTTCTTTAAATGTGGATCATCTCTGAGTAAACACTTGAAAACTGTTTCAGATTTTGTTGATCATCTTCCTCTGACTTTCAAGCAACCAAGGGATCAGTCAAGATTCATGGAGCTCCCATGGGACAAACTAAAACTGCCTCCACGGTTTTCCAGAATATAGCTTGAGCAGATATGATACCAGAAATTTAGCCTTCTGAATGCAAAGTACCTGATCAATAAGTTATCTTTGGCAAATTCTTCAACTTTCCTCAACAAGTTAGATTTGCAACTGTGTTAGATCTCATTCGACAAATTGGTTGAGTACCACAAAGATTAGATCTTCATTCCTGTACAGAGGATATTTGTGAACATCCAAACCCAGCATTCACATGGCTCCGATAGACAGGTCAGGCAGCATCCGAGGAGCAGGAGAGTTGACGTTTCGAGCATCTGATGAAGAGCCAGCACCACACGTTTCGACTCTGCTCTCCAGCATCTGCAGTCCCCACTTTCTCCCACTCCGACAGACATATAAATTCAAGCTGAACAACTTCCAAATTAAAACACAAAGTTGCACCAATCATCTTGATTTACCTCATCATCATACTTTTACGAAGTTTCCTGATGTGCTGTTGTCCTTTGCACAAGTCGTTCTGCTCTAACGCGTTTCATTAATTCGAATTCGCTGGAACGCAATTGATGAAATGGGGACACTTTCTAAAGCACGAACTTTTAAAATGTGTATTGGTTATTACATGGTTCCGACTTCACTGGTTTACATGGTGCAGCTACTGCACAATTTTCTTATAACACAGGATTGCACGAGATCAGAACTTCCGCGTTATAGCAGAACTGACTATATCTCAAATTGTCACTTAACTTTGTCATTTGGCTGTATATAATCCAACAACTGTAAGGAAGTCTAATTTTCTCACTTTGTTTTAAGCTGCACAAATCTGTCTTTGTGATGCTATGGTTTAATTCAAAGTGATCTGTGACCCTTTGAGAATATCAAATCGCAGTACAAGGTCTCAGGGAACACCAAATTATTCTGGGAGATAAATGATCAAAGAGTTCCTTATCCTTTATGCATATTCCAAGCAATTTAACAGAATCTACATTAACACAAATGCTGTTAATTTTAAAAGACCAGAGCATAATCAAGGCACTAAAAGCAGTTAATGGCATAAAAGCATAGCTATAATAACATTCAACAAGTAAATATTTAATGATGTGAACATTTAACTCCCTTGCACACATCAAGTCCTTTTGTGTGTCAAGATCAAAAATTCCATTCCTCTATTTGAAACCAGAGGTAATTACAATTGTTATTATAGTGTTCAATGAAGCTTCCCAGGCATCATGAGCAATGCAATAGTCACCAGCACATTCAGACAAGTTTATATTGAACCATTTTTCTAAATATTTAATTTACTTTTTTCCTTATCTTTAGCTTGACTATCCTGAAGGAAAATGTCAGGAGCTGCAAACCTTTCATAACTGGAGCTGTCCAAGTTGTTCTGTCTTAACAGTGCCACGAAGCAACGGAATGAGGAGCCTCTGCAAACAAATGGTCTGGGAGTGGATCGAGGGGATGGGTGTGATACCCAAGTCAAATCCCTCTCCCCTCAGGTTTCTGACACTGCATTGTTTTATTGTTCTGCGTTAGGAATGATCCACAAAAGATGAAAACAAAGAACAAATCTACAACTCCACTAAAATCTCAAGAAGACAGAAGAGAAATAATTATCAACGCAGTTCCAAAGG
Source organism: Chiloscyllium plagiosum (assembly GCF_004010195.1). Lineage (NCBI taxonomy): Eukaryota > Metazoa > Chordata > Chondrichthyes > Orectolobiformes > Hemiscylliidae > Chiloscyllium > Chiloscyllium plagiosum. The sequence continues at coordinate 12,991,192 of NC_057742.1, forward strand.
ATCTGCCAGGCCTTTGAGATGTGATTTGCTAAATAGGGGGATAGAATGGGCATAAAATGGACATCTGTGCTATAACTGTATGAGGTACTGTAGAAGACTAATCATGAGTCCCACTCACGAATCCTTTAGACTGTGGTTAAACCCCAAGGTGAGGAATTCGCTGGGCAGGTTTAGTCTTGTGTCGAACCTCTCTTCGTACACTTGAGTAAAGACAGCCCCGCCATTGGAGAAGCTTGCATCCAGTAAGCTTCATGGCATCGTTTACAGATTTTACCTCAAGCACAGAACCTAAAAAATGGTTGGATGGTCAAGGTTCAGAAGAATAAAGAACCGAAAGCCAACACATAAACCTTTCAAAACATGAATGACTTCAGTGCCTAAAACTGATTAAACCTGAGACTCATTCCACTGAACAATCTGTCATTTGTTTCAAAGCAACTATAATTTCAGCCCATGTCGAGACAAGTAGCTGATTTAGGGAAAGGTGACGGATTTCACACATAGCTGCTTATGGCATTGCGACCCTGAGAGCCAGCAGGGGACTCAAGAGGGCAGTGTCGTTGCAATCAAAAATAGCAAGCCTTCCAGTGCGGATGGGGAAAAGCTGAGTGGAATCATATTTTGTCCATTTTATTTTTAAACAGCCGTTCCATTGCGATGCTGTCAAAACGTATTGAAAATGAAATTGATACTTTCAAAAATAACATGCTTCCTTGAAGGCATTTGACTGTTGTTTCCTTTCTTTAAATGTCGATACAATGCCTTTGATGATGGAGCCCGTCGTGTAATCTGAGCTAGTACAGATTGTCCTGTAATATGATTGAATCATATTTAATCTGATCCTGGTTTGCACAATAAAAAAACCTTGCAACCTAAACTCTTATAGTCAAGACAACAGATGTATCAGAGAAAGCCAGGCATTATTTTTTCGGTAAAGTAAACGTGTTGCAGAATTGGGACAGATATCCAGCAAGGCAGATTTCAATGTTGAGATCATCTCAGCCCCAGCTTTTACATGTTTCACAAGCGATGTGGTGGGACTCTCACTGTTACGGAGCTGAGCTGACTGACCTCCTGCAAGGAGAATAATTTTCCTTTGCGCCAAATATGGCACCAATCAGTGGAGTGTTTTCCTCCTCATTCCCATTGACTCCAGTTCAGCCAGGGCTCCTTGATGCCATATCCTTCTGTTAAATGTGTTCTTGGGGTCAAAGGCTGTCACTCTTATCTCACCTCTGGAATTCAGCCTTTCTACTCATGTTTGCACACTGTTTGTAATGATGTCAGGAACAGTGCACATCACTGGGCAGGTTATTGCTAAGTAAGTGCTGCTTGATAGCACTGTTGATGACACCTTCTATCACTTTACTGGTAATCAAGAGTAGATTGATGTGGCTGTAATTGCCTGGGTTGCATTTGCCCTACTTTTTGAACACAGGACATGTTTGTGCAATTTTCCACATTAATGAATAGATTGGTGACAGCTACTGGATAATACCTTGGACAGGGACATGACAAGTTCTGAAACATAGTCCTCAATACAATTGCCAGAGTTTTGTCAATGTTCATAACCTTTTCAGTATCCAATGCCTGCTCCAGTTTCTTGATATCATATGAGTGAATTGAATTCACTGACCACTGTCATCTGTGATACTAAGGGCCTCTGGAGAAGCTAAATTTGTTTAACATGTTGTAAATTACTTGATTTTTCGCCATTTATTATCCTTTCCTGAATGTTTTTACTTTTTCTGTCTTCCTAATTTGTGATATACAATGTCCACTGGCTTATTGTTTTGTTTTTAAATGGCTTCTACAATGCAATAGGTCTCACTGGATATTCCCAGTATCCTCAGGCTTAAAGAATGCCTTTCTCTCCACCTGCAGCATTCAAGTGTTCAGGAAAAAGTGGAGCCAGCTGTAATTGATTCCCAAACTGAGGGGTGATCACTAATTTGTGAAGGAAATTTTGGGCAGTTCCCAAAAACTGACTGGAATGGACTGTAGCCCCATCCACTTGGATTGAGTTCATCACACGGACTGTCCATGTGTTTGGTTCCCCAGGATTTTATGGAGCTCCTCATCTATTACCATGTGATTTCTTTCATGGACTCTTTTACAGAAGGGATTCGGTGCTGCTGTTCATTGTCACAATGTTCATATTTTCATAGAAACCTCTAAATTCATCAAGAGCAAAATCCCCCATTGTCAGATAAATATTTAGCCAGTTCTTCATTCCAATCCTTATTCATCTCCCCATTATCTTGACCATTATTATTTCTTTCTCTTTATTATATATTATTGTAGACGGACTAAATCTAGTTGCATTGTCTATGAAGTGCAAGATGAATTTGCTTTCCACATTTCTCCTCTAAGTCCATTGCCACCATTTACATCTTTTGCTAATGGGAGGCTCACTATGGGCTGTGATATCTTTTACATGCATCACATTTATTGCTGATGTCTTCTATAAATTTAGTGGATTCATCATTCTTTACACTTTTTGTGATTTTTAACTTGACGGAAGATGGATGGGCTGAAGTAGTATTAAGATCTTAGAATTTCTATGTTTCTTCTCAAATTTCCTGATGCTAGTAATACTTGCCTAATATTTTCCTGAGACAAAAGCAAGATACTGCAGATACTGGAGATTAGAGTCAAGAGTGTGGAGCTGGAAAAGCGCAGCAGGTCAGGCAGCATGCAAGGAGCAGGAGAGGCAACATTTCAGGCAAAAGCCCTTCCGTGTCTGTGTGGGTTTCCTCCGGTGCTCTGGTTTCCTCCCACAGTCCAAAGATGTTCAGGTTAGGTGAATTGGCCATGCTAAATTGCCCAT
>NC_057742.1:12994304-12999945 GCF_004010195.1 Chiloscyllium plagiosum
AGATATCCCAACCCAATCTAGTCCCACCTGCCAGCACTCGGCTCATATCCCTCCAAACCCTTCCTATTCATATACCCATCCAGATGCCCCTTAAATGTTGCAATTGTACCAGCCTCCACCACATCCTCTGGCAGCTCATTCCATACATGCACCACCCTCTGCGTGAAAAAGTTGCCCCTTAGGTCTCTTTTATATCTTTCCCCTCTCACCCTAAACCTATGTCCTAGTCCTACCTTGTCCCTGCCTTCCCTGACTGTTTGACTCGCTTCTGTTCTCAACTGTACCAGTCTCAGATTGATCCACAGAACATCAGAGAGAAATTATGCCCTATCACTCGACACTTGGTTTCAGCCATGCCTCTCAGAAGTAACTCAAATTACAAGCCTCTGTCTCAAAAGAACTTTTAGTTTACATCTTCACGTTTAGCCAACCATTCTGTTCTACCAGTGCCAATCTAGATCTAAGTCTGTCGTTGAGACAGAAAACTAGGGCACCTTCCTTTATGGTCAGTTTATTGACTACTCAGTCTCTCAACTCCTTCCACACTGCCATCACTATTGTTTCTGCACCCCATCCACAACCCCCATGGTTACAGATTTTCCCTTAAATACATGTGTTCAGATAGGTGAGAGTTGCCATCTTATACTTCCTTAACCTTAAACAAAGACATTAACAAAATTAACAATGCAATTAACTAGACATGAAGTATTTGCTGTGATGTGTTCCTTACAACCTTGGACTCAAAGTCAAAATTGCATTTAAGCAGTAGCCCACCTTCTAGTTATGGAACAAATTATCACCTTATCTATGCTCTGTTTGAATTAGACTGAGCAAGATCTAATGTCTTCCCTTTGAAGTCACAGACCTCTGCTGTTGGCTCAGTAGTGAGTGTTGAAGAGCTGAAGTCAGAATCCTGCCCTCATTTTTTTGCAAAATGCAAGATTAAAACTGACCCTAACCAGTGGCTTCTGATACTGGGAAACAGCCTCCATTCCTGAATAATGTTATGGTTACCACAGAGGGCGAGCAATGTATGTGAACAGGAAGATGGCATTGTTGGAATTTGACTTTTAAAGATTTTATTGATACCAAACTGGCTATCTGCTGTTTGCGAGAAGATGGCCAATAACCCCTACACTATCCTATCCCCTCGTAACTATTCCAAAGTGGCCTGGAGGTAGAAAGCCTTATTATCCTGGCTGAGAACATAGATTCCATTAATATGTTAAAACTGCTGAGCCCCATAGAAAACATTGCTGGATTGTCAGCTCCAACCCTCTGATCCAATCTGTCAGTTATACATTGTTTATTTACACAAGGTAAGGAGGTTTCAAGTGCTTGTAGTTTCTGCTGTTGAAACTTATAATAGTCTGAATGATTGACAGTATTATTGGCTTGTAGTACAAGGATGGATTGTTATGAATGAAGACTGTTTTTTTGAAGTTTTTTATAACACATCTTATTGGCATTGTAGTGTTTGTTACTGCCGTACGGTGTGAGAATGGGCTTGGAAATGACATAGGTTGGCATGGGAGTTGAGGGTGTGCAAAATTTGCATGTACCATATGAAATATCATCAGGAATTCTTGAGGGACATGATTTGCGTGGGGAGATATGAGGATCATGGAAATGCAGTATGAGGTGATACCAAAAATGTGAGGTGGTTTTGATGGGGCATGGGGAGTCTGAGTGATGTGTGAGGTTGGAGGGCTTTACTGTTTTGATTGAAGCCCTGTGGCTCCAAGGTGAGTCTTTCAAATAGCTGAAAATGTGTTGCTGGAAAAGCGCAGCAGGTCAGGCAGCATCCAAGGAGCAGGAGAATCGACGTTTTGGGCATGAGCCCTTCTCCTGCGCCTTGGATGCTGCCTGACCTGCTGCGCTTTTTCAGCAACACATTTTCAGCTCTGATCTCCAGCATCTGCAGTCCTCACTTTCTCCGAGTCTTTCAAATAGCCGACCTCTGTACTTAGCAGTCATAGAGTCATAGAGCTGTACAGCACGGAAACAGACCCTTAGGTTCAACTCGTCCATACTGATCAGATATCCTCAATTAATCTAATCCCATTTGCCAGCACTTGACCCACATTCCACTAAACCCTTCCTATTGCCTTTTAAATATTGTCTTTCTATCAATCTCTACCATCTCCTCTGGCATCTCATTCCATACACACAGCACCCTCTTCTTGAACAGGTTGCCCCTTGGGTCCCTTTTCAATCTAATCACTCTCACCTTAAACCTATGCCCTCTAGTTTTGGACTCCCCTTCCCTGGGGTAAAGACCTTGACCTATGTAATTGAACTCTTTCCAGGTTTGGCTAGCCCAACTACAGCTTTAATGTTCCCTAACTATCCAATCCCCAGATCAAACATCCTTTCTCTGTGGGCACTTTGTCCTGAGACTGAGCCAGAAAATGTCCCAGCTCCTGGTTCCCCTCTGGAAGCTGAAAATCCAGCCTGCAATTAGATTATGCCTAAGCGCATCAGATGTTACACTGGAAACTCAGTTCAGTTCTATGTAAAAATAAGCAATTTGGCAGTGCCTTTGTATTATTAACTTTGTATTATTAGGGTATCCAAGGACCAAGAGCTACAGTGAATTAGCACAGAGTACATTAAGCTCTGACATGTGCACTGGGATCTAGCCTAAATGATGGAAAGAATTGCTCCTCTCAGCTGGTTCAAAGTGTTCTACTTAGAATGAGCTTGAACAGAGCAAACCCAGATTCTAATCACACTGGCCCATGATACAAAATTAACTGAAATTTATCAACGCACCATTAGGGAATTGGAAGACAATTTTATGAGAATGGGCTTCAGTCAGATTGGAGCGGGAGGGGGAGCTGAAACAGGTTTATAGTGCAGTCAATTTAGGAGTCATTTAAAATGATGTTCAAGCTTAACTGCATGGGTAAAGTATTGACTGCACAGACAACGGCCACAAAGCCTAACTGCTCCATGATGTTGTTTATGCTTCACCTGAGTCTCCCTCAACTTTTTTTTTCTAATCCCAACAACCTGCAAATCTGCCTTGCAGGGACCTCCTCGCACAAAGCTGTTTTTAAAAAAAGCACAATTTTAAAGACCCCTTGAAACCAAAGCTAAACACCATGGGAGCTGCATGGATAGTAAATATTCCACTGGTTGGAAATACATTTCACCAGGTATTAAAAACACCTAGTGAATGATTTATCCCACTGGAACAAAAAGCTAAAGGTTATGCTGAAGTTGTATAAGGAGTTGGTTAGGCCACCGCTAGAGTATTGTGTGTATTTCTGGAATCCATATTATAGGAAGAATGTGATTGAACTGGAGAGGCTGCAGACAAGATCTACCGTGATCTTGCCTGGGCTGGAGAATTTCAGTTATGAAGAGAGAGTTGACAGACTGAGGTTGTTTTCCTTAGAGCAGAGGAGGTTGAAGGGGCACATAATTGAGATATACGAAATTATGAGGGGCACAGAAAATGCAGACAGGAAGAAACATGTCCCCCTGACCGAGTGATCAATGACCAGGGCCATTGATTTAAGGGAAGGGGCAGAAGGTTTAGAGGTGATGTGAGGAAAAATCTTTCCACCCAGAGGGTGATGTGAAATTGGAACCCACTGCCTGCAAGGCTGGGATGGGCAAAAACCCTATAACATTTAAGAAGTATTTAGATGAGCACTTAGATTGCAAGACATACAAAGCTTTGGGCATAACTACAGGTAAAAAAATTGAATAAAATGGCACGAAGGAGCAGGAATATAAGAAGAGTATAAACAATCACTCCTGGATCAATATTCTGGCCTCTTGTGCATCTTGGATTTTACCCTTCACCATTGGTGGTAAAGCCTTTATAGAATAAATGGTTAATACTTGAATAGATAAACAGTAAACTACATCAGTAGTGATGTAAGCAACTACATGGTGGAATAACACTGAAGAGAAATGCCACTGGGGAGATTTCATATTCATTCCAAATTTTAACTACTCAAAGAATGTTGAATTAAAAGTTATCTTAATAAGCCCTTACATGTCAGAAACCTCCCTAAGTGATTGGTGTCTATCATCTTCCAAGATGCCTCACAGCAATCTAACGATATGGACTCGGCTATTTAAGACTGAGATGCGGAGAAATTTCTTCACCCAGAGAATGTTGAGCCTGTGGAATTAGAGTCATAGAGATGTACAGCATAGAAACAGACCCTTCGGTCCAACTTGTCCATACCAACCAGATATCCCAAATAAATCTAGTCTCATTTTCCTGCACACGGCCCATATCCCTCTAAACCCTTCCCATTCATATACCCATCCAGATGTCTTTCAAATGTGATTGTATCAGCCTCCACCACTTCCTCTGGCAGCTTATTCCATACATGCACCACCATCTGCGTGAAAAAGTTGCCCCTTAGGTCTCTTTTAAATCTTTCCCCTCTCACCTTGAACTGATGGCCTGTCATTTTGGACTCCCCATACCCTGACTATTTGCCTTATCCATACCCCTCAAGATTTTTTTAGATTAGTTTCCCCTCAGTATGGAAACAGGTCCTTTGGCCCAACAAGTCCACACTGGCTCTCTGAAGAGTAACCCACACACACCCATTCCCCTACCCTATATTTACCCCTGAGTAATGCACCTAACAATATGAGCAATTTAGTATGGCCAATTCACCTGACCAGCACATCTTTGGATTGTCGGAGGAAATCGGAGTACCCCGAGGAACCCAAACAGACACAGGGAGAATGTGTAAACTCTACACAGACAGTCACCCAAAGCAGGAATTGAACCCAGGATCCCGCCGCTGCAAGGCAGCAGTGCTAACCACTGAGCCACCGAGCTGCCCCAAATCCATTTTACAAACCTCTATAAGGTAACCCTTCAGCCTTCGATGCTCCAGGGAAATGATCCCAGAAAGTGGCCAAAGCATTGAATGTTTTCAAGAAGAGTTAGATATAGTTCTTAGGGATCAAAGGGTATGAGGAGGTTATGGGAACAGGGTACTGAGTTGGACAATCAACCATGATCATATTGAATGATAGAGTAGGCTCAAAGGGAAGAATGGGTTCATCTTATTTTCTCTGTCTCTGCAAAAGAGCTTTCAAAGCTCTGGAATTCCCTGCCTACACCTCTCTCCTCCTTGGAAATGCTCATTAAAACCTACCTCTTTGGCTGAGCTTCAAGTCATTTGTTCTAATACCTCCTATGTGTCTTGATGTCAAATCTTGTTTGATGTCACTCCTGTGAAGAGCCATAGGACACTTCCCAACTCTAATTCCAGCAAATTTTTTTTATTTCAAAAATATACTTTATTCATAAAATACTTTGATGATCTATACAACTGGACATGCCATACATATGTAAACATTCCATTTGTTTGCATACCGAAAACAGAGTAATCATTCCTATTTACAGGTCTGTACGATTACATTTTGAGCTGAGGCGTCAGTGGAGCCCAAATGACTGCGTGGGCCCCTTGTTCTTCTTAGGCAGGCAGATGTTACACGGTGGTCTTTCCCCACCGCGCCTTGGCGGCAGCTGCCCCAAGCTTCAGCGCGTCCCTCAACACGTAGTCCTGGACCTTGGAATGTGCCAGTCTGCAACACTCAGTCGGGGTCAACTCCTTCAGCTGGAAGATCAACAGGTTTCGGACCACCCAGAGAG
>NC_057742.1:13000684-13073997 GCF_004010195.1 Chiloscyllium plagiosum
AGAGAGCGTCCTTCACCGAGTTGATGATCCTCCAGGCACAGTTGATGTTCGTCTCGGTGTGCATCCCCGGGAACAGGCCGTAGAGCACGGAGTCCTGCGTCACTACACCGGGGACAGGTAGAACCTCAGTACATAGTGACACATGGTGTTTGCGTACCAGGGATCCACGCACAGCTTGATGCAGCCACACACAAAGGTGGCCATCAGGGTGAGGGTGGCATTGGGCGTGTTTTCTCCCCCATTGCACAGGTCTTTGTACATTGTGTCTCTTCGGACCCGGTCTAACTTTGATCTCCACATGAAGTGGAAGATGGCCCGGGTGACTGGGGCGGCACTGGTTCTGGGGATAGGCCAGACCTGTGCCACATATAACAATACTGAGAGTACCTCACACCTGATGACCAGGTTCTTCCCGGCGATGGAGAGCGACTGTTGCTCCCATCTGCCTAGTTTCTGTCTCATCTTCCTGATCCGCTCCTCCCAGGTCTTGGCGCATGCACCAGCCCCCCGAACCAAATACCCAGCACCTTCAGGTGGTCGGTCCTGAAGAGCATGGCCTCGCTCTTGCCTCGGTTTACCTTGGCCCCCGAGGCCCGTTCGAACTGGTCACAGATGTACATGAGTCTGTAGACAGACAGTGGATCCGAGCAGGAAAAGGCGACGTCATCCATGTACAGGGAGGCCTTAACCTGTAGGCCCCCACTGCCAGGAATAGTCTCCCCGCTCAGGCTCGCATCCTTCCTGATGGATTCAGCAAATGGCTCTATGCAACACACAAACAAGGCAGGAGAGAGAGGGCAGCCCTGCCTGACCCCAGATCTTACAAGGAAGCTATCTGATTCTCATCCATTGATTTGGACTGCACTGACAATGCTGGTGTAGAGCAGTCCGATCCAATTACCAATTCCCTCCCCAAAGCCCATTTTGGAGAGGACATCCCTCATATATGTATGCGATATCCTGTCAAAAGCTAATTCCAGCAATATTTTTTTTATTTCAAAAATATACTTTATTCATAAATATTTTGATCTATACATATGTATGGCATGTTCAGTTGTAAACATTCCATTTCTTTGTGTATCAAAACAAAGTAATCATTCCTCTTTACAGGTTGGTACGATTACATTTTGAGCTGAGGCGCTAGCAGAGCCCAAATGACTGCGTGGGCCCCCTGTTCTTCTTAAGCAGGCAGATGTTACACGGTGGTCTTTCACCACCGCGCCTTGGCGGATGCTGCCCCAAGCTTCAGCGCGTCCCTCAACACGTAGTCCTGGACCTTGGAATGTGCCAGTCTGCCCTGGACCTTGGAATGTGCCAGTCTGCAACACTCAGTCGGGGTCAACTCCTTTAGCTGGAAGATGAACAGGTTTCGGATCACCCAAAGCGCATCCTTCACCGAGTTGATGATCCTCCAGGCGCAGTTGATGTTCGTCTCGGTGTGCATCCCGGGGAACAGGCCGTAGAGCACGGGGTCCCGCGTCACAGCGCTGCTCGGGACGAACCTCGACAAACACCACTGCATTCCTCTCCAGACTTCCTCTGCATATTCCAGTAGGAGGTGTGTGACAGTCTCGTCCCCCCCGCGGTGCGGCAGAGAGTCTGGGCGTGCATAAAGGATCTCACAGGCAGAGCCCTTCTCACCACCAGCCAAGCCATGTCTTGGTGCTTGTTGGAAAATTCTGGCGATGAGGCATTCTGCCAAATGGCTTTGACAGTCTGCTTAGGGAACCGCTCGACAGGATCCGCCCTCTCCTTTTCCCGAAGGGTCTCAAGGACTCTACGTGCTGACCACTTCCTGATGGACTTGTGGTCAAAGGTGTTTTTCTTCATAAATTTCTCCACGAAGGACAGGTGGTACGGAACAGTCCAACTACTCAGAGCATTCTGCGGCAGCGAGGCCAGGCCCACCCTTCGCAACACCGGGGACAGGTAGAACCTCAGTATGTAGTGACACTTGATGTTTGTGTACCGGGGATCCACACACAGCTTGATGCAGCCACACACAAAGGTGGCCATCAGGGTGAGGGTGGCATTGGGCGTGTTTTTTCCCCCATTGCACCGGTCTTTGTACATTGTGTCTCTTCGGACCCGGTCCATCTTTGATCTCCACATGAAGTGGAAGATGGCCCGGGTGACTGCGGCAGCACAGTTCTGGGGATAGGCCAGACCTGTGCCACATATAACATATACTGACAGTACCTCACACCTGATGACCAGGTTTTTTCCGCGATGGAGAGCGACTGTTGCTCCCATCTGCCTAGTTTCTGTCTCATCTTCCTGATCCGCTCCTCCCAGGTCTTGGCGCATGCCCCAGCCCCCCGAACCAAATACCCAGTACCTTCAAGTGGTCAGTCCTGATGGTGAAGGGGATAGAGGATTGGTCGGCCCAGTTCCCAAAGAGCATGGCCTCGCTCTTGCCTCGGTTTACCTTAGCCCCCAAGGCCCGTTCGAACTGGTCACAGATGCACATGAGTCTGTGCACGGACAGCGGATCTGAGCAGATAACGGCGACGTCATCCATGTACAGGGAGGCCTTAACCTGTAGGCCCCCACTGCCAGGAATAGTCACCGCTCTCAGGCTCGTATCCTTCCTGATGGATTCAGCAAATGGCTCTATGCAACACACAAACAAGGCAGGAGAGAGAGGGCAGCCCTGCCTGACCCCAGATCTTACAAGGAAGCTATCTGATTCCCACCCATCGATTGAGACTGCACTGACAATGTTGGTGTAGAGCAGTCTGATCCAATTACTAATTCCCTCCCCAAAGCCCATTTTGGAGAGGACATCCCTCATATATGTATGCAATATCCTATCAAAAGCTAATTCCAGCAATATATTGATTTAACAGTCACTTGATGGTAACAAGGGTTTGAACACAAATCTCAACTGGTGAATGTTATAGTAATGTGGGCACCTTACAGTAATGGTACCTGCCAGCTCTGGAGGCATTTAAAGTGATTTATAATGACTATGCAACTGAATCTGCTCATGGCACGCTCAGATTTACTCCTGTCATCTGGCTGCCTCTGATAGCTGAGTGTATTTTATGTTATTCAACATTCCTTTATTTGCATAATTTATTCAGCTGCAGGAGCTGCGACTAATTTCCTGCTTGCAGAACTGCTCAGTTAATACTTAGAAAAACGGTATATATTTTAATAAATTTACATTGGCGAAAACGCTAAATTGCTATCCCCTTGAATCACGGACACCATAAATTCTAATTCAGTCAGATTCGGAAGAAGCCGAAAGTGAGGTGGGTGTTCCAGTAGGTGGTTAGTATTTAAGTTGCCCACAAGATTTTTTTCGCCCACGGTTAAAAATCCTCCTCCAATGCTCTTGGACGCCCTTCATAACCTCACCCTTGCTGGTATATTTGCAGAGGATTACACTAAACAGTTTAGACAGATGGCTCCCACACTCAAAGGGGCATGGCAAATCCAATTCTACCCGTACCCAATCTCCAAGCATGAGCACATTGATTAATGAGCCGAAGGTTTGGCCAGAATTGCACCTTTGTAGGCCCAAATGCAAAGGTTGACTGCAGTTCCTTTCCTGGTGTCCTGATTAAACCTGCAGCAGTCTGTATGGTGCTGTACCACGTGAGGGGTGTAAGACAAGCTTTGCACATCTCTCAGGCAGAATCACTGCACTCTTTGGAGTGGCTCATTTCAGATGGGTCCAAATATCTTCATAAAAGCAAATTACTGCGGATGCTGGAATCTGAAACCAAAAGAGAAAATGCTGGAAAACCTCAGCAGGTCTGGCAGCATCTGTAAGGAGAGTAAAGAGCTGACGTTTCGAGTCTAACTGACCCTTTGTCAAAGTCCATCATGGCAAGAAGGTGACCAATTCTGGCGGATGGGGCAGCTGAGACTAATCTAAGGTCCAAAGGTCTTAAAGGGAAGTCACCTCAATGTTCTAAATCACCATTGAGCTCAACAAGGCACAGAGGCAGCCTGGTCACGCACTGCATCTGTTTCTTAGAATTACCACTGAAGAGGTCAAGTGGTTCATCAAGTCTATACCATCTATCTATCTCATGCCGTCTAGACTTGTCTTGCTATTAGACCAAGAATGGGCAATAATGATCATGTACTCTCTCACTATAATCCAATTCAAGTGCACATTGTGTTCAACATCATTATTTGCATTCATGACAATGAACGTGACTACTGTTATGAAAGGTAATGGTTCTGAGCAGATACATGTTGAAAACTACATTAAACTTTACTCAATCGGATCATGTTATTAGAAATTGGAAGAGGAAAGGCAGAACAACTCTAGAACTTGAAGGATCTCCAAAATATCCCCATAGCCTATACATCCTAACTGAAAGGAAGGTGATAGCTGTTTGAAGTGGCATGTGTTTAATGACTGTCACAGAGTAAACACAAAGACATTTACATCAAAGGTAGAGGTCACACAACTGCAGCACGTGAGCCAGAAATGCGAAGGATCTAATTGTATTTCTCCAAACATCCTCTCTTTCATAAAAAGGCCAAAGAAAATGCATATACTATAATTTTCAGTTACCATTTACTCTAAGTACTCAATACATATGGTCACAAAAAAATTATCTCTCAATTAACAAAAACATGCATTAAATCTAGTGAGTTTCACTTTCATCAGTCTTTGCATTTGTATTGTGTACAGTCTTTAAGTTGTACAGGCCTCTGAATGATATGCATGCATGCTTTTGTTGCTGTTCCTCTGCACACTTCTCAATTCTATGGTGATATTCTTCCTCCAGGCAGTCTTGTTCCTTTGGGGGTGCTTCTGGCATGGTAACTTGTTGTTAATCCATTTTCATTCTGGGGAATGGTGGACTTCTGGGACTGATGGTCAATCTGTACCCTGTGGAAATTATGAGATCACTTCTTTCAGATCTGCTACCTGTCTGAAGGCACAGCTTCTCCATTTGTATGTTTATGTCTGTGGTTGTGACAATGTCTTTGGTTTTTCATGTTCACCATGTACGATCAAGGTGACAACTGCTATACACAGACATCAAGTTGTCATGTGGGCTAACTTTTGTTGAGAGCGTAGAATGTTTGACTGGTTCTCCAATGTTCAATTCTGGAAGTGACTTGACAGTTTTATCAAAGTGAAGTTTGGCTTTTTTCGTTCCACCTTGATTTTGTCACTTATGCTTGTTGTTATCTCTCGCTTTATTCATTTTGTTTTTGCCATTGGTTATGTACAGCATGGCATTTATCTTTGGCTTGACGATTTTCCATTCTTTTAGCAGGAGTATTTTTTTTCGCTCAAGATTGCCTTGTACAAGTCTGTGCTGGCTTTGAAAACAAAATGTGGATCATATAGTAATGTGGATGGCATTTGTGCAACGGAACATGACAAAACACCGGAAGTCCAAAAAAAATTACAAGTCTTCATTTTCCAAGGAAGAATTATCAACACTGGCAATGGAGATTATCTTATGCTAGCAGCAATCCTCAAGTACCATGACTGAGGACTGATCATGTTGGGTTCAGCAATAAAGCAACCTCAGGGATGAATGAAAACATCCAACCTCATTCATAAGTTGAAGTAGAATAGAATAGAAACTTATTATCATGTGTGCTTTTACATGAAAAAGTTTTATATGTCATCCCAGCATGGCATTTACATCAATGATAGGAGTCATATGTAATAAGTAGAGTCTACATACTGGAACACAGATTGACTGGCAAATTGAGAATAAGGACTCATTTGCACTGATTGAACAGTGCATACAGCTCGGTAGAAGCCATCACTGAGCTGGGACGACCAATGGCTACAGATGCAGGACACTGTCAAGAGGAAAGCTCAAGAGATTAAGGACATTGTGAAAAAGAAAATGCCTGTTTCAACAGAGTCAAGCTTGAAGGACATTCATGAGATGAAATATCTCCCAGATGATTTTCCCCACTTCAGCAGAAAAGAATTCCTCTGCCAAAGAAATCCAAGAGATTATGGGTCTTACAGCTGACATAATGAATAATTGCTTGGTTCAGTGAGAATCCTATCTTCTGGAAAGACCACCTCAGAGATAAAATGTTTTTCATAGAACATAGAACATAGATAGAACATAGAACCAGCTGACATAATGAATAATTGCTTGGTTCAGTGAGAATCCTATCTTCTGGAAAGACCACCTCAGAGATAAAATGTTTTTCAGTGGTGAGATTCTTTACAGATCTCATATGATCCAAAAGAGAATCAAGGTCAAGAAACTCCAAGCTGTCAATTATTGTAAAATGCCATCTGATTCATGCATGTCCTTGAATGAAGAAATATGCCATCCTTACCTGGTCTGGCCTACATTTGACTCCAGACCCACAGCAATATGGATAACTCTTGACTGGCCCCTAGGGATGATCAATAAATGCTGGCCTGGCCAGCAAAACCCACATCCCAAAAACAAATAAAAACTTACAAAAATTTACTAATCTTCCTAGTCCAAAGATACCATGTTTTGGCATGATAGCAAAACCTCCCCACTGCCTGAATTTGTGAAGCCAGAGATTTGGTGCAAGGAGGAGGAGGGCTGGAGATGAGGTGGTGGGAAATGGAATTATGCACATGAATGTACAAATGTTATTCATAAGGAAGAAAAACCTTGGGGGGATGTCATATGAGATAATAGTTCTGAAAGTATTAATGTTGAAAACTGCATTAAGCTCCAGCCATTCTAACAAATAGTGAAGAAGAATTTTGGTATGTTTTGCTTTATTGATCAGAGCATGGAGTATAGCAATTGGGAGGTCATGTTGTGGCTGTACAGGACATTGGTGAGGCCACAATATTTTCGAATATTGTGCCCAATTCTCGTCTCCCTCCTATCGGAAGGATGTTGTGAAACTTGAAAAGGTTCAAAAACGATTTACAAGGATGTTGCCAGGGCTAGAGGGTTTGAGTTATAGGGAGAGCCTGAACAGGCCGGGGCTGTTATCCCTGGAGCATCAGAGGCTGAGGGGTGACCTTATAAAGGTTTATAAAATCATGAGTGGCATCGATACAGTAAATATACAAGATCTTTTCCTTGGGATGGGGAGTCTAGAACTGGAGGACATAGGATTAATGTGAGAAGGGAAAGATTTAAAAGGGATCTAAGGGGCAACTTTTTCACATAGAGGGTGGTGCATGTATGGAATGAGCTGCCAGAAGAAATGGTGGAGGCTGGTACAATTACAACATTTAAAAGGCATCTGGATGGATGTAAGAATAGGAAGGGTTTGGAGGGATATGGACCAAATGCTGGCAAATGGGACTAGAAAATTTAGGATATGTGGTCAGCATGGCTGAGTTGGACTGAAGGGTCTGTTTCTGTGCTGTTCATCTCTATGACTCTATGATAGCCTAAGGATTTGGATGGAGTCAAAAAAAGAACTGTTCCTTATCTTGAAGATCATTTAATCTCCGAATAGTCTTTGTAAAAATGTATTTCATATCAATATAACTTGTACAGCCACAGCACATCTGAACCTTTGGGAATCATGCTTCCACAACATCGGAGATCCAGATATGCATCTTGTACAAGAGCACAGGTCTAAGAGAACAAAGAACATGTGGATGGATTGGGGCAAGAGACCGGAACTCAGAATCTGGGGGGTGAAGAGAGGCTGCCACCCCGATTTTGGGACGCGGTGGTCTCCAATCGGATCATGCAGGAGAGAGGCATTAATATGAATTCTATGTCACTCAACCATGATGACCCCATTTAACCTACTGTTGTTAAACATTAAACTGAGCCACTTTATGCAAGGATTTACTGTGCCAAATGGTTTTCTTCTACCGTAACAGACAACGCGAGTCCTGTGGATCTCAATCTCAAAGGAAGGTAATGGCAGCAAATCAAACTCTGGGTGACCAAGAGTCCAGCTCCTCCATACAACATGGTGCCAGCAGTGGTTGTCTGAAGGTTTGGTTTAGCTGCACCACTACAACAGTCATCTTTGTCTCAAAAGACAAATACGAAGAGACCACACTGGGCAAAGCATTCAGTCAGAAATCTAGTCTTTATATCAGCTGGAAGCTAAGTTGTTAAAGCCTCTGTTGTATAGCCTCTGGGATATTTCTGTTTAGCATTACTAAATTTAATCCCCCTTTGCTGCTTTCTTTCCAAAACGGTGGAGCAAATTGCCTAATGGGAAACAAAAACTGTTCTGTATGAAGATTCAAGGTCTGTTGAAATGCTTTCTACAAGTATTAATAGCCTGAAATAAAATACCATTGATGTAGCAATAAAAATAATTTCTTGTGTTATGTTTTATGTAATGCAGAAAGAGGGGACATTCACTAATGTGCCATTTAACTCAATGCTTCTGATTCAATTTGTCTTGTTCAGCCCACTTGAGACTTGCCAAAGTAGCCTCTATTATTAACACTAGCAAATGTTACAGACCAGTAAATATATGTATTTTATTCATTTTAAGATCAATGTCCTCTTATACTTTTCTCCATGTGGGAAATGAAACTAATTTTCCTGTTCTACTAAAGCCCCTGAACAGCTCCTGAAATAGAGCTTTAGAGTAAGCTGGCAGATTGCTAATTGAAATTTCTATTTTGCTCCCATCACAGATATTAAAATACTTGGAAACTCACTACATTGGGAAGCAGGACAAGCACTAAGTGTGGCAATATCCCATCCCACACCAAATGTAATTCACCTTTCACCTTTGCTCTCACTGTCCTACATTGATTTCTAACTTCGGTCAAACAGTTGGTGGCTGGAGACCTGTCAGAGCTTCAAGCATTTGAAATCTGCAGTTGGAGCTGAACATAATCGTAATCTACCCACTTCTAGTTTGAACATGGCTTGGGACAAGATCCAGGGAGTCAATCCACTTGAGGGAAATGGTTTTCTATTTAAATATCAAAATGTGGGTTCCTGTCTTCATTCCAACTTTAACCTGTCTTCATCCAATCTTTATAGTCCGTTCTTCCAATTCTTATTATTCCAATTTATTTTCTACCTTACAGCCGCCAGGTCTCAATATTGAATTCAATAACTTCAGGAGCAGCCCACATGATGTCTGTTCTCCATTTTTCTTACATTGTCTCCCCCAGCAGCTTGGTCTCGTTTACTTTGCTCATTGTAAACAGAGCCCCCCATTCCCATCCTTTTGTTCTTTAATTTTGCATCTTTTTCTTCATAATCAATAACTGTTTTTCCCTTTGCCCCCTGTCAAAACCTTTCTCCACCACCTCTCAGTTTTGAAGAACAGTCACTGAAAACATTAACTGTGTTTCTCTCCCCACAGACGCTGCCAGACCTGGGTCTCACGGGCCCAGCATTCTCTGTATTTATTTCAGATTTCCATGACCCTCAGCATTTTACCTTTCTTCCAATTCTTTCTCCTTCACCTGTTTATTTGTCATTTCCCTTAAGTGTAAGAAATGTTTATTCTTTTACTCTCTTTGTTGAGATTATGTCCATTCTGTGTAATTAGTCTCCAGAGATCAGGTAATATGCAAACATGCAGACCAACCTGTGAATTAAAAGCAGGTGTAGTCTAAATCTCATGAATACAGAAAAATTGAAAAATATTGCTTACTTTGACCATCCTTTTTGGTTTATTTACAAGCTTGTGACGATTGTGTATTCATTGTATAAGGTTCCTGCAATATTTTTAATACAAACAGGAGGAACATAAATTAGTAAATCTAATATCACTTTTCAATTTCAATAGTTCAAGCCACTTTTAGTGTTGTTCATGGCTGAAT
The DNA here is from genome assembly GCF_004010195.1 of Chiloscyllium plagiosum. Classification (NCBI taxonomy): domain Eukaryota; kingdom Metazoa; phylum Chordata; class Chondrichthyes; order Orectolobiformes; family Hemiscylliidae; genus Chiloscyllium; species Chiloscyllium plagiosum. The sequence goes on from NC_057742.1 coordinate 13,010,394, forward strand.
TGTTAAGCCTGTGCTGAGAAAGAATTGAAGCCCTACTCCAGGACCTTAGTATGTAATTTAGGGTTGACACATCTGCAATGATGTGTAACTGGAGATGCTTCGTTTCAGATAAGATGCGAAGCCCAGGCTTAAGATATTTGGAAAAGGCTATGAGGGAGTACTCCTTATTCTCCTCATTCCTGGCCAGCATGGTTTCCTTAACTAACACTATCAAACAGATTAACTGGTCAGAAGAATATCAGATGGAGAATAAATACAAATCTGGACCAGTTGCATGAACCATTTGTCTATGTGCTGTACAGTTTATTTTGCGATGGTTCAAACACTTAGCTATTAATTGAGTCAGAACAATATATATTTATTGATTATGCTGGGATTGGCACCATTTAGTTTGATGGGCACTGAGCCTTTCAAAACCAGCTCAGTGGTGCCACGTCCATGTGCTTTCAATTAATGGACAGGATGCAGCTTATTGACTTATGGATGGAGTGTTGTCCCAATGCTCTATCCTGTAGCTAGCCAAGATTAAGCACCTGAAATTTTCATTTTTATTTACTGGCAGTAGTTGATAAGATGATGTCTGAGAAATCAATGGCTCTGGCTTTGTGTGTTAATTTGTCCTGCATAACAGAAATTTCACAGGTAATAAATGGTCTATGAAAATTTATGACAGAAGTCAAGTGTGTGGACACGGTGCATTAATGATCTGGCTCGCTTTCTATAATAAAGCAATCCAGTTCCCAAAGGAAGGAAGTTTGCAGATGTTGCTTTCTTCATGCAATGCAGAGAGAGAAATAGAAAAGAAACCAGCATTTATCGGAAAAGCACATTTGAGAGAGGCACAGTTTAAAGGCATCCTGATGGTACAACACAGCTGGTGCTGGTGGAATGGGTTAGCAAAGCTTGTATCATGACTGCGTGGATCAATGCTCAGAGATAATACCTTTTAATATTTCACTGTACGACAAAAGCAAACAATGTGAATAACAGACTGCATCTCTGTCTTCTGCATTGCCAGTGCTTTGACCTAATGCTAACAGCTGTCACAATTTTGCAACACGGGCACTTTTATACCACACTTCTTGTTACTTCCAGTTTTCCATATTTGAGAAAGCTTTCTTCATTTCAATTCCTCTTGAAAAGTCCCTAAGTTCTGTTTAACTTTACTTCTTTGGCCTTTTAAAAACAAAATACTTCCTTTATGAATGTTGGTCCCTTTGCTCTCCTGTCCAAAGTCAAATCCCCTTCCCCTGATTGAATCTAGTAGCAATCCTGCTCCCAGCCATCTGACATTTGTACCAAACATCAAAGTTTGAAAGGCAACCCCAAAATGAATCTGTTCCCAAATTCCTGTTCCCATTGATTGTGTGTCTAAGAAAACAGTTCCAAAATTCACACACTAACCTTTGGATGCTGATTATTTGGTTTGCATTCTTCTGGGTACAAGGCTCAGCAATTTTCCGATTCTAGGTCATTGTTATTTCCTAAACTAAGCTAATCTTTCCTTTAAACATCATTTATTGCAGACCCATTCCAGCTGCTAATCACACTCTGTGTAAACAGTGAGATGTCTGTCCCAAATTCCTGTCAGCAGTAAGCCCATTTTCTCTCACCCTGCTCCAGATTGCACTGAAAACATGCTCTCAGACTCAAGCTGTGAACACAGAAGCCACTGACTCCATTTCCAATTGTATGATTTCTTGATATTAATAATATTTCACTGAGAAACAAATGTATTAAACAATTTGAATATTGCCAAGCAGAGAAACACGTTGCTGAAGTGTTTGTATATATTCATCAGGACCAGTGCAAGAATACCAGATTTCAAATAACCGCAGCAATTTGTCCTACAAGATTAAAAGGTGTTAGTTGGTTGCCAAGTCACCTCATGTAATCTACTCATATAAATCCCAGAACAAAACGCTCACTGTTAGATGTGATTTGATGATTGGACACCTCTTGCTTAATAATCCTGAGTGCATCAATATCTACACAGATAATCAATTTAAAATAATCAGTTGGACGTGCAGTTTGCAAGTTTATACCTATTAGAAGCAACTTGCATTCATATATAAGAAGCCATTCTCTGCAAACAAGCAGAATAAGTTCAAGTTTCTGTCTTTTTTTAACTATCTAGGAGCCTAGAGAATATATAATTAGAATCAATTTACCAACCAATCAGCATCTTTTTTTCTTGAAGTATAAACTGTTGTGATAATTCAAAATATCGCAATCTTGTAATCGTAGTGATGAATGAGAGAAACGTCAGCATCATGTTTCTCTTCAGCAATATTCACACTGAACAACATTCAAGATAAGTTGTTAATGTCCATTGACATTTCATGGGCCAAATGACTTCCTTCTGTGCTGTAATGACTCTATGCCTCCCCATTAACATATTATCCAATTCTCAGTCATATTGATCAGAAGTTTATCTAGATCTGTTTTGCCAACAGACCTCACTTCTCATCTCCCTAGGCCATTGGCAACCTCTTAGAATAAGGTCTGGTAGGAACTAAAATGCCTGCTAGTAGCTCATTCAAATTGGCCACTAATCAAAGTGTCATCATGTTGTTTGTCCATGTGAGCCATTACGGTTTAGATTCACTGAACCGAAACTGATTATCTGTTTGTTTATTTATTTATTTATGGGGAGAAAGGCCGAAGGGCATCCAAATAATGAACCAGATGGCAAACCAATCCATATTAAAGCCTCAAACACCATCCACTGACTGATTCAGAGGACCTCAGATTAGTAACAGTAGTACCAAGCACACTTTGTGATATGAGTGACTTTAGTTAAGGGGAGGAAACAAATGGACACATAGCATAGTCTTTTTCTGAGGCTGTTCTTGTCCATAAACCCAAGTCATGTTCTAACGGGGCGCTTCTATCAGCTTTCTTAGTGAAGAAGCTAACCATTCAGTTGCATTTTATCAGACATTGTGGCATACCAGAAGACATTCATGTCAGGAATGTTTTCTCTCTCTCTCTCTCTCTCTCTTTCTCTCCCCCCCCCCCCCCCTCCCCGCACTCTCTCTCTCTCCCCCTCTCTCTCTCAATATATATAATACATATTTTTTCCATATTTTATCAAACATTTCCAACGCATTTAGTTCATTAGAATCATTTGACTAGAATATCTACTCACACATTGTCAAAAGCCATACTTAATATGATTAACACTTCGCAGAAGAGAAAACATTGGATTACGACCCTAAATACCTCCCACTTTTGGAAAATAAATCATATATCCATTGCCTAGTAATATAGAGGAAGTTTCCTTTCCTGAAATTCAGAAAAAAAGATGGGCTACACCAGGAAAAGTAAAGGAGTGAGGAAAAAAAAATTAAAAATTAAAATAAAGAAAATGCTTTTATGAAGTAATAATTTGACCGTTCACCCTCCAGACAGGCATACTAAATGAGATATATACTGAAGCTGAAAATTAAACCACAAACTGTTTTTATAATGTAATTTATTTGAATCTTTTTTTCTGTCCTACAAGGGACACAATAGCCCAGTGGTAACATCACTGGACTGTTAATCCAGAAACCTTTGTCTGGGGACCCAAGTTTGAATCCTGTCACAGCAAATGGAGGAATATGATTTCACCAGTGGAATTGGGAATTAAGAGTCCAGCAATGACCATGAATCCATTGTCAATCGTCAGGAAAAATCCATCTGGTTCACTAATGTCCATTAGGGAAGGAAACTGCCATCCTTAGCTGATGTGGCCCATATGTGACTCCACACCCACAGCAATGTGGTTGATTCTTAACTGCCCTCTGAGCAACTAGGAATGGGCAATAAATGCTGGCCTAGCCAGCGATACCTTCCTCCTGTGAGTTCATTTTTTTAAAAAATTGATTGAAAATTTCATTTCACAATTATCTTAATTAACCATTCTAATCGTAGCACTATAAAAATATGTATGTGACTTCAAACAAAATTGTCATTCTCAAAAACTTTCTAGATAAAAAAGACGTATTTTTCACAATATATTTACTTCCATTTGCTTTAGCTTACTTTGCTTGGCTTGACTCAAATTTGATTTACATATTTTACTTTATGATTTCTACTAGTCATTCTCTACATTCTCACAAAATCCTCTGGATCAAAATTTAAATTGCTACCTATTTTTTCAACATTTCAATGTTTTATCATGTGTATAAAAGGCACCAACCGCAGTGTCATCTGTTACATTTTCAGTGTCACTGTCTACATTTTGAGTATTTTCTGAAACATTAAATATTTCATGATAGATCACACTGGAACCTCTTTCTTCTTTTGTCAAATTAAAAAGATTTCTTGGCATTCCTGCTCTGCTGTTACATTTCATGATGCTTTTCGAGACGTGTTTTGATTTTATCATCGTTACACATTCATTGGGTCGGGTGGTTTATTTAATGGTGGCATTTGTGATTTGCCTTTTATGCAACATATGAAAGGTAGGTTTTTTTCACTGCAATACTATATCAGATATACTGTCAATATTAAATTCTGGGCTGACTCATGATTATGATGACGGTCGAGATGATATCTTACTTAAAGTGTCTTGGTTGATTACTTACAGACAGATATTTTTCTTGGATACAGAGAAAAATTTAATGTTTCCAGAACTAAGTGAGATATTAACATTGCAGTCACTGCCATCAACTACTCAATTCATAATTTCAGTTTCTTAAGTTAGGTTTCCATTTTTCTTGTTTGAACTTGTACTTTTCAAAACAGGTTGTCTATCAGCTTAGATGGGGCTAAATATTACTAACATGCAATGTAAGTCCTTTGATATAATTTTAAATGTCTATGATTGTGTTCTTACATTTGAGGCTTACTCAGATGGTCTACACATCTCCTACAGCTCTGAATGCATTCTTCTCGTTAGATCAATTCATTGCTTGCAGATATTTGGCAAATACGTTTTGAGCAAAACTTTGTGTTAGAGAGTTAAATTTAATTTGCTACTTTTTGGCCCAGTTATATCATCAAATCAGTTGTTGCAGCCTCTGCCTTTCATGTCTCTCTGCTTCAGTGTTCTCAGCAGATTTGCCACAATTGCACTTGGTTTTGATATCTGGTATGTTCACGAAGATTAGAAACAGCATCAATGTACTGACCCCTACAGGATTTTACTTATAACCTCATCTCAATCTAACACAATGTCCGCTGTGGGTCCCGGTTTCATTGTTTTGTGCTCCGTTATTCCTACGGTGTTTAATATTACTGGAAGCCTTTCATGTGCAACTTTACAAGTTTCCTGGTAATCTAAATAAATTAACTTATGGTTATTGTTTACTTCATTTGTAACGTCTTCAAATACGGCACGGTGGCACAGTGGTTAGCACTGCTGCCTCACAGCGCCGGAGACCCAGGTTCAATTCCCGCCTCAGGCGACTGACTGTGTGGAGTTTGCACGTTCTCCCCGTGTCTGCGTGGGTTTCCTCCCACAGTCCAAAGATGTGCAGGTCAGGTGAATTGGCCATGCTAAATTGCCCGTAGTGTTAGGTAAAGGGGTAAATGTAGGGGAATGGGTGGGTTGCACTTCGGCGGGTCGGTGTGGACTTGTTGGGCCGAAGGGCCTGTTTCCACACTGTAATGTAATCTAATCTACACCAACTTGTTTTGTCTCAAATGAGTTCTACCCTGGCAGTCTTCTGCTATTCCTTTACACCTCTGCCTGAATCTTGAAATAATTTCCAATTGATAAAAATGCTTGGATATAAGCTTGAAGTACCATAACCTACAATGCTACAGACCACAAGCTGGAAAGTGAGGTTACCCAAATAGCTCTGGTCCTACCAGGACAGACGTAGTAGGTTTGATGGACTCTGAAATAATTGCACAGAGGCTAGTATCTCAACACCAAGTCACTCTTTATTTATTGTGGTCAGCCAGCTCAGAGTCAGTCCCTGTGCTGAGAAGATTCTGAAACCCCATTTATATTTTCTTTTATCTCCTGGTTGTATAATCTCTGTTTATATTTTTTTCCCATTGTTGGTTTGCTTCAAATTGTTGACGTCGATCTTCAATTATTTTTTTCCACAGCCTTCTTAGTTCAAGCTGTTTCATATGCCTTTTCTGTTCATTCATCTGTTCAATGCAGTCATCCTCTGCAAGTTTAGCCATCACCTTCCTTTGTAATTCATCTTAAGCCCTGGTTATATTAGTCAGCCAGCGCTTCCTGATTGATGGGTTTGGAGGGATATGGGCCGACTGCTGGCAGGTGGGACTAGATTAGGTTGGGATATCTGGTCAGCATGAACAGGTTGAACCGAAGGGTCTGTTTCCATGCTGTACATCTCTATGACTCTACGACTCTATCTCATAGTTGAGAGATCCAATCACTACAAACTCCTTCTGTGCCATAAATCTCTCCCTCCCATTGCCTTTAACAAAGGTCCACCACACCATGCGAAGTGGAATAATCCAATCCTGGATAAGCATGCATCTAAAGTCAAATGCTGCATTTACCATTTCATAGAAGAAGCTTCTGGTAAAACGGTACCAGCCAATTCAGCTTTGAACTAGGAAATGAGACTAGTTCTGAACTGATAGCTTCGTAGGAAGTAAGACTCACACAGTACAGAAAAGGCCCTCCAGCCCATCAAAAGCTGTACCACAAGAGCTACACGAAGTTTCAGGAGAACTGAATTCTGAAGAAAGGTCAGTGAACCCGAAATGTTAACTCTGCTTTCTCTCTGCAGGTGCTGCCAGTCCTGCTGAGCTTTTTTCCAGCAATCTCTGATTTTGGTTCTGCTTGCCAGATTCACAGTTCTTTGGGGTTTTTTTTTGTTCGATATTATCAGAATACTTGGACTGGACTGACTGACTAATTTTGCAGCTTATCTAGTGGGATTTCTGGCCACAATCATGCACTGTAATTATTGTTGGTGCACTTTTACCTGGTAAGCTTGAATGATGAGCAACGACAATCAAATGGGAAGGGTGCAATCTCTTTTTGATGTCTGTGTGTGTGAATGTGATTAATAAATGTGCTTCAGCAGAACTTGAGGTTACATTACCATTTGTCCATAGAAATCACTCAGGATACAAGTTTTAATAAACGGCTTGTGAACTTTTAGTGGAATAAACAAGAATAAACACACATAATTAAAATAGACACTATTTACACATGTTGTAATGTGTTACAAACATCAATACAGTCTATCGGCATATGGACTCAGAGTTTAATTTACAGCCATGCAAATTTTATTGAGAGAATCAATTCTTTCTAAAAACCTCATGTTTGTTTTGACAGTCAGACATGGGAAGTGTAAACCCTGCATGTTGCAGCTTTGGGATGTAATTGTGAAAATTGGACCGTGGTTACCCAAGTAGCACTAAATTTTAAAAAAACACAAACAAGCTGTTGCTACAGAACATCATACACCCTTCACAGCAGGTGATAGATGTCGAAGCTGAAAAAAATGCTCTAAAGCATTTCTCACCAAGCAAATCATCAGCTCTTTGATCTTACAATGAGTGGATTGCACAGTACTACTAAATTGCAGTTTACTACAACCCTGGGCAGTGCAGGTATTATAACAGACTGCACCGGGGACTGAATTTTAATTGTTTTTGACTGGGGCTTTACCTCAGGTTGAGTCGGATTCCAGTCGCCTGATATTTGTAATCTCAATAGGAATTCAAATTCCACTGAAATTGAAACGTTTGGCATCAAAATTAGTGCATCCCCTTCAATGTCAAAACTATTGCAAATCATTAATTTATCCATGGATGTTATTATAGAGGAGCTATTAATTATTAGAGTTGCTAATAATTTTAAATGAAATTTCCATCAATTCTGATGCCGACACCAAAATGTATGGCATGAATCTAGCCCTCTCCTGCCCTGCATCCTATTTTAGACTTGCTAGGAACACTCCCTGATACACGTAAAAGGCACTTGGTTGTGACAATCCAAATTACTGAACTGTTGTGCAAGCTTTGTCAATGATTACTGTCTTCCAATATATAACATTGCCAGCATTAAAAAGTGTCAATATTTTTCCAGGAAAATATAATGTATCTGCATTGGATGTGATGTGGAGAGGATGCATTTACACATCCTCTCCACATTTTCTGAAATTCATTCATGGGTGCTGCCGGCTGGGCCAGAATTTATTGCCCATCTTTTATTCATCATTCACTTTGTGGGATGTGGGCGTCATTGACTGGCCAGCATTCATTGCCTGTCTCTATCTACCTTTGAGAAAGCTAGTTGAGAAGGTGCTGTGGCGTTGCCTTCTTGAACTGCGGGAGTAGGTAAGTCCACAAAGACATTGAAGAAAATGTTCCAGGTTTTTGACCCAGTGACACTAAAGGAACAATTATATATTTCTGAGTCAGGAAGATGAGTGGCTCGGAGGGGATCTTACAGGTGGTGGTCTGTTGCCCTTATCCTTTGGTTGTAGGTTCAGAAGGTGCAGTCCAAGGACTTTTGGTAAATTTCTCCAGGGCAACTTATATATTGCTATTACTGCTCCTTGGTGATGGAGGAAGTGAATGTTTCTGGCTGTCGTGCCAATCAAGCAGGATCCTTTGTCCTGGAGGGTGTGAAGAACTGCACTCATTCAGGCAAGTTGGAATAATTGAAAAGGGAATTTCTGGATCGATTAATTAAAATTAACTGAATAACTTTGTTGCAGTCAGTTTCAGAGGTTTCATTCATTAGATCCATCTATGCTCTTTTTACTACTATATTAGAGAACAGTGCTGACTGGGTGGCAAGTCGACACTTATTGATAGAGGCATTGCCACAGAGAATGCACCCATTAATGCTGATTGACAGTTAACTGTCAGGTTGATTTAAGCTTTAAACCAGGCAGGTTGAGTTCCATTTATCTTTCGATTTCCAATGAAATTACACAAAAAAAGAATTTAAGAGGAACTTGCTAGATCTTAGACACCATATCTTGGGGTTAATTATCAAGGCTGGTGGTGTGGTATACTCTTTCATTTAGCCACCCAGAATGTAGCTTCTAGTAACAGAAAAGGGAATCTGAAAGTCAAAGTACGCAAAGCTAGTCACTGCTGACTTTTTTCACAGCCCGAAAATTGTGAGGTTTGTGCTGATTGATCCCTGCAGTGAATCCATCAATTAGACTTCATGAAGAGCAAACAAAGACTTTTTGCAGGATGATTCATTATCTCAGCTTTTCCTGTCCAAAGAAAACCTCTTCCATTTTCTGCCAGCTTTTTGTTTAAGTATTGACTGTTCTGCTAAAAGAAAGTCGTCAGCCTGGTCTTGTCCCCTTCACAGTCACTTTACTGGATTAATAACGTCTCTATGTCAGAGGGACTCTATTGCAGAGGGAGTCTATTGTAAGGAGAAAGTGAGGGCTGCAGAAGTTGGAGATCAGAGCCAAGAGTGTGTTGCTGGAAAAGCACAGCAGGTCAGGCAGCCTCCGAGGAGCAGGAGAATCAACATTTTGAGCTGGAGCCCATCATCAGGAATGAGGCAGGGAGCCTCTAGGGTGGAGAGATAAATGGGAGGGGGTGGGGCTGGCGAGAAGGTAGCTAAGAGTGCAATAGGTGGATGGAGGTGGGGGCAAAGGTGATAAGTCAGAGAGGAGGGTGGAGTGGATAGGTGGGAAGTAAGATTGATAGGTGGAACAGGTCATGAGGATGGTGCTGAGCTGGAAGGTTGGAACTGGGGTAAGGTGGAGGGAGGGGAAATGAGGAAACTGGTGAAATCCACATTGATACCCTGGGGTTGAAGGGTCCTGAGGTGGAAGATAAGGCATCTTTCATACAGGTGTCAGGTGGTGAGGGAGTGGTGATGGAGGAGACCCAGAACCTGCATGTCCTCGGCAGAGTGGGAGGTGGAGTTGAAATGTTTGGCCACAGGGCAGTGGTGTTGACTTGTGCAGGTGTCCCGGAGATGTTCCCTAAAGCGCTTTGTGAGAAGGTGTCCAGTCTCCCCAATGTAGAGGAGATTGCATCGGAAGCAAAGGATACAATAAATGACATGTGTGGAAGTACAGGTGTACCGTTGATGGATGTGGAAGGCTCCAATGTGACCTCGGATGGAGGTGAGAGGGGAAGTGTGGGCACAGGTTTTGCAATTCCTGCAGTGGCAGGGAAATGTGTCAGGCGGGGAGGTGGCTTGGGAGGGGGCATGGACTTGACCAGGTAGTCGTGGAGGGAATGATCTTTGTGGAAGGCAGATAAGGGTGGGGAGGGAAATATATCCCAAGTGGTAGAGTCCATTGGTAGGTGGTGGAAATGTCAGCGGATGATGTGATTTATGCGGAGGTTGGTAGGGTGGAAGGTGAGGACCGAGGTGGGGGGGGGTTCTGGCCTTGTTGTGGTTGGAGGGGTGAGGTTTGAGGTCGAAGGTGCGGGATGTGGATGAGATGTGTTGGAGGGCATATTCAACCACATGGGAGGGGAAATTCCAGTCTTTAAAGAAGGAGGCCATCTGGTGTGTTCTGTGGTGGAACTGATCCTCCTGGGAGCAGATGCAGCAGAGGCGGAGGAATTGGGAATACTATTGGGACTCTATTGTAAGCCCTTACAAGAGGGTGCAACTCCAAACAAGTTGAAGATCTCCCTGTGTGTGTGAAGCTACGTCATAATGTTATCAGATCAAATAAAACTGGAATATGGTGGTGTAGGGTTCCAACGATGACCTGTCTTACAGTCTCCTGTATACAAGGGCGTGTTTATGGGATGTTACTATGAAACAGTTGCTGTTTAGTAGTTAAATGATCTATTATTCTGTTAAGTTTTCCAGTAGAGTTGAGTTATTCCAATTGGTCTTTCTTTTGTTTGTATTTTAACTGTAGCGTAAGAATAAAGTGTGTTTTGGCTAATCGAATTGCAGTGGAACACAATGCCTCACACTAACCTTTCAAAATAAGAAAAGGTTGAGGCTTAGGTTAGCTTCTTAATATATTTTGAGGGGGATTGGTCTGGTCCATAACATTAGCAAGTGAGGCAAAGAGGATCAAAATAGGCAGGATATTGGAGTTGAGGCCACAATCAGATTAGCCATGATCCTATTCAATGGCAGAACAGGCTGGAGGGGCAGAATAGCCCACTTCTGCTCCTAATATGTGCTATTAATTGAATTTAAATTCCACCAGCTGGCATAGCAGGACTCAAAACTACATCTACAAACATTGGAGCCTCTGAACAGTTTGCTAACACTCCCTTAATCCCACCGCCTCCCCCAGTGCACACATGCACATGCACAACCCTAATCTAATTTGGGCTGAGAGTACACCCCAGTAGTCAGGGGTTTGCTGCCCTCACTGCACATTGTGACATGCAGGGTGAAGCTTGGGTCAGCAGCTGCTGTATAAAGGCAACCGACAACAAGGGGTCTCTGCGATGAGAATATCATTTATTTCCAACCAAAGGGAGAACACCTTGCAGGGCTTTCTTCATTTTTAAAATTAGACGTACTGAGCATAGTTAAAGCCTATGTAATAAATAGCATTGCGAATACAAGGTGGGGTTGAGGGCCAGGAACTGACTCCAGGTGAGTGATTGCTTTTCGGTCAATATAATAGGGTGCAGCGGGTTTAGTTTGAGATTAACCACTTCTCTTGATAACCCAGGCTTGGATGTTGGGAGGGTGGGGAATGTTTTCAAAATTTGCAGAAGTGCTGTAAACATTGTGTGGTAGACATGAAAAAGACACGGACAGGCTGATCGGTTGGGAAAAGCTGTGGTAGATGAAGCGTAATGAGTGACAGATGATACATTTTGGTAAGAAGAGTGGTTTGCTAGTTTATAATGATACTACTTTGATTTGACCAGATGCACATCATTAGGACTTGATGGTGGGAAGAATGGAGACGCAGTACCAGAGACCTGTAACCAGTGTGATGGACATTAGAATGCAAATAGATTTTGCAGCACTTATTGAGGGAGGGAGAGTCTTATTTAGATAAGGCTAAGATAGAGATGTGAAAGATCTAAAGCAGGAGCAGCCTTGCTGAATAGAGCTGTTATTATCTAGTGAGGTCTGGTAGGGGTTTGCCCAAGACCAATTGGAACTCAGGAACGAGAGAACAATGTTTTAATGAAGGGATAATTGGATGAGCACTTGAGGTAAATGTAGGGAAAACTAGTTTCAGGAGGCTTGGGTTCAAGTCCCTTCTATTCCAGAGGAGTGTCATAAACCTGAGGTATTCCTTGTGGTACAGTGGTAGATTAGATTAGATTACTTACAGTGTGGAAACAGGCCCTTCGGCCCAACAAGTCCACACTGCCCCGCTGAAGCACAACCCACCCATACCCCTACATTTACCCCTTACCTAACACTACGGGCAATTAAGCATGGCCAATTCACCTGACCTGCACATCTTTGGACTGTGGGAGGAAACCGAAGCACCCGGAGGAAACCCACGCAGACACGGGGAGAATGTGCAAACTCCACACAGTTAGTCACCTGAGGCGGGAATTGAACCCAGGTCTCTGGCGCTGTGAGGCAGCAGTGCTAAACCACTGTGCCACCATGCCGCCCACGGGTAGCGTTCCTACCCTGGGCCAGGAGGCCTGGGTTCAAGTCCCACCTGCTCCAGAGGTGTGCTGTAACATACCTGAGCAGGTTAATTTAAGAAGTGAGCGGGGCCAGGGCACAACGGATAGTATGTCTGAGTATGGATCAGAAAATCATAAGATCGGCTCCTACACAAGGACACTGTGGTGCATTGATAATGACTGTGCCCCTGAGCAAGGTGATCCAGGTTCAAATGTGCCTGAAGTATGTTCTAACATGCCTGAACAGGTTGATTACAAAATGTTAGGAAAAATATTTCTGTCAATGCTGTCTTTTCAGTATTCAACAAGAGGAGCCTCAAAAGTTATTAATGATGCAGGCCTAAATCTATGAAAGCAGCCGAGTCCATTGACACAGCTGCACAATATATGTTAGCATCGGTATTTGTTCAAATCAAGAAGAACAAGGTGAAGCAATAACTACATAAGAACCAATGACAGCCTGAGGAAACAAAGTTTTCTTGGCAGTCAATGTTGGTTTCTGGGAAATACTGCCTGAAAGTGATGAACAATTGTCATTCAGACTGGCTGGGGGAAGATTCAGTCAAGGATTTTGCTGAGGAGGTCAAGTGCAGCCAATAGAATAGAATCCAAAGAGGAGATAAAGGCTATTTGGCCTATGGAAATTACACCAACCCTCTGAACAGCATCCCACCCAGATCCACACACCCCCTCCACCCCACACCTGCAACCCCACATTTACCATGGTTAATTCACTCAACTGACACATCCCTAGACGCTATTGGGTAATTTAGCATGGATAATCAACTTAACCTGCGTATTTCCTATAAGGGTAGTACAAAGGAACACGACTATCTGAAAGTTGCCTCCCAGGAGACACACCATCTTGCTGGAGTTCTCTGTGTAATAGCACTGAAGCTGTCTGTATGCCTACTGGCCTGTAGCAGTTCAAGAGGGCAGCTCACCATCAGTTTCACTAGAGCAATTATGAATGCCAGCCTCGTCAGCACTTACATCTCATGAACTAATTAAACAGGAAATGGGTAAGAGAGTGGGACTAACAGAATTACTCTTGAAAGGAGTGGACAATAACTTGACAGTCTGAATGGCATCCTTCTATAGCGTGGTAAAAACAATGACTGCAGATGCTGGAAACCAGATTCTGGATCAGTGGTGCTGGAAGAGCACGGCAATTCAGGCAGCATCCGACGTGCAGATGCTGCCTGAATTGCTGTGCTCTTCCAGCACCACTGATCCTTCTATAGCGTGCTTATTCATGGAACAAACTTCCTCCTTCCAGTCGACTGAGGTAATGAGAGAGGACCAGTGTGAAAAGAGAGGCTAATGTGACATTGTTCAAAACATCTCCATTGAAGACAATTTGAAGAATGGGGAAATGTTAAGGTCGAGAGTTCCAATGTGTTCTGGTGAATATAAACCCAGTCTATCCAACCTTTGTTTAAAGCTAAAGTCCTCCATCCCACGCAACGTCCTGGTAAACTTTTTCTGTACCGTGTCCAAAGCATCCACATCCTTCTGGTCGTGTGGTGACCAGAGCTTTACATCAATACTTGAATATTCCAAGTGTGGCCTAACTAAAGTTCTATAAAACTGCATAACTTGTCTATCCTTGCACTCAATTCCCCTTCAAATGAAGGCAAGCATGCCATAGGCCTTTTTTACTACCTTATCTACCTGCACTGCTACCTTCAGTAACCCGTGGGCCTGCACACCCAATCAGTACTCCTAAGGATTCTGCCATTCATTGTCTAATTCCCACCTAGTTAGGAATTCAAGCAGAAGCCTTTGAGCTAATATGTGTGTTTGTTTGGAATAACATCTTCAGCCCACGGTCTAAAAGGTAATTTGTTGGTAATTATTCTCTGGATTCCAGTGAAGCGCTGTGGTTTTTACAAATGGTAAACTGAGGATAGGGACAGGCTCCAAATTTACCTCACCCAGAACAGGAATTTAATCACTTGCTGTTGGCACAGCTCAGATCCACATGGTATCCAGTTAGTCACTGAGCAAACCAACTCCCTTCCCAGCACCCACCTTGATTAGAAATAGACAAACACTAATCAAAATTTCAAGAAAAAGTACAACTTCAAGGACTCAAGTGGGCAACAAAGATCATCAACAATGCACCAATTCTAACTGAGACCACAGTAAAATGTCAGATGCATTACCCTCCCTGATATCTGGATCTCCCAGCTGCCCAAACATCCCAGACTCAACCTGTTTCAGCTTATAACTTGAGAAATGTATCCAACAGCAGCGGTTATTTCCACTAGCATGCATTCCCAGTGCAGTGTTCCTCAGGAAGCCACAGGATTTCCTACTTCCTGGTGAATTTCCCTCTGCACAATAAGCACTCCAATGGTGAGCAACCATTATCACGAAAAAAATAAAACCTCATTATATTTAAAATACTTAAAGTAAAATAATATATTTTTAAAAAACACATCAGTCAGCACACTGGAAGGCAAATAATAACATTTCTGGCCAGCATCCTACTTGGAGTTCACCAGCCATCCCACACCCTTATAGAACATAGAACATGGAACAATACGTGCAAAACAGGCCCTCAGGCCCTTGGTGTTGTGCTGACCTGTGAACTAATCTAAGCCAATCTCCCTACACTATTCCATCATCATCCATATGCTTATCCCCTAATGCCCCTAATTTGGCTGAGTTAACTACGTTAGCAGGCAGGGCATTCCACACCCTTACCACTCTCTGAGTAAAGAACCTGCCTCTAACATCTCTCTTAAATCTATCACTCCTCAATTTGCAGCTACACCCCCTCATACAAGCAGATATCATCATCCTAGGGAACAAAACTCTCACTGTCCACCCTATCTAATCCTCTGATCATCTTCTATTAATTCTCCTCTTAACTTTCTTCTTTTCAATGAGAACAGACCCAAGTCCCTCAGTCTTTCCTCGTAAGACCTTCGCTTCAGAGCAGGCAACGTCCTGGTAAATCTCCTCTGCACCTTTTCCCATGCTTCCACATCCTTCCTGTAATGGGGCGACCAGAACAGCACACAGTACTCCAAGTGCGACCGCACTAGTGTTTTGTACTGTTGCAGCATGACATCACAGTTCCAGAACTCAATCCCTCTACCAATAAACCTAACACAGTGCATGTTTTTTCAACAGCATTATCAACCTTGGTGGCATCTTTAAGGGATCTCTGTACATGGACATCAAGATCCCTCTGCACATCCACACAACCAAGAATCTTTCCATTCACCCAGTCTTCTGCCTTCCTGATATTCTTCCCAAAGTGCAAGACATCACATTTATCTGCATTGAACTCCATTTGCCAACTTTCAACCCAGATCTGCAGTTTATCCAAGTCTCCCTGCAACCTGCAACATCCTTCCACACTGTCCACCGTTCCACCGACTTTAGTGTCATCTGTAAACTTACTAACCCATCCAATTATGTTTGCATCCAAGTCATTTATAAAAATGACAAACAGCAACGGTCCCAAAACAGATCTTTGTGGCACACTACTAGTAACTGGACTCTAAGAATATTTTCCATCAACCACCACTCGTTGCCTTCTTATAGAAATCAAGTTTCTAATCCAAACTCCTAAATCACCTTCAATTCCATTCCTCCACATTTTCTCCAGAGGCCTACCATGTGGAACCTTATCAAAGGCTTTGCTGAAGTCCATGTATACCACATCAACTGCTCTACCCTCATCCACATGTTTGCTTACCTTCTCAAAAAATTCAATAAGGTTTGTGAAACACGGTCTGCCCTTGACGAATCCATGTTGACTATTCGCAATTAAGTTGTTGCTTGCTAGATGATTATAAATCCTATCTCTTACAGTTCTTTCCAAAACTTTTCCTACAATAGACATAAGGCTCACTGGTCTATAATTACCTGGGTCATCTCTACTGCCCTTCTTTAACAAGGGCACAACATTTACAATCCTCCATCCCTCTGGTACTAAACCTGTTGACAATGACAACTCAAAGATCAAGGCCAAAGGCTTGGCCATCTCCTTCCTAGCTTCCTAGAGAATTCTTGGAAAAATCCCATTTGGCCCAGGGACTTATCTACCTTCACACCTTCTAGAATTGATAATACCTCCTCTTTACTAACCTCAAACCTTTCAAATCTAATAGCCTGTATCTCAGTCTTCTCCTCTACAATATTCTCCTTCTCCTGAATGAAAACAGATGAGAAATATTCGTTTAGCACCTCTCTACTCACCACAGGATCCACACACAACTTCCCACTTCTGTCTTTGACTGGCCCTATTCCTATCCTCGTCATCCTTTTATTCCTCACATATCCATAAAAAGCTTTAGGGTTCTACTTTATTCTACCTGCTAAAGACTGCTCATGTCCCCTCCTTGCTCTTCTTAACTCTCTCTTTAAATCCTTCTGAGCTACTCTGTAACTTTCCATCACCTCATCTGAACCATCTCACCTCAACATCACATAAGCCTCCCTCTTCCGTTTAACAAGAGATACAATTTGTTTATTAAACCACGGTTCCCTTACCTTATCACTTCCTCCTTGCCTGACAGGAGATACCTATCAAAGACCCGCAATATCTGTTCCTTAAACCAGCTCCACTTTTCAATTGACCCCATTCCCTGTATTTTCCTGCCCCATTCTATGCCTCCTAAGTCTTGCCTAATCGCATTACAATTGCCCTTCCCCCATCTATAACTCTTGCCCTGTGGCATGTACCTATTCCTTTCTATCGCTAAACTAAATGCATCTGAATTATGGTCACTCTCTCCCTAGTGCTCACCTACCACTAAATCAAATACCTGACCTTGCCCCAGATTCTCTTGGATTTCCTGGAAGAAACCCAATGATGTGGAGCTTTTAATATCCTGTTTAGCCCTGAGCTGAACATCAAACCTGACACTTAGCTATTGCCAATATGGAAATATAGAAACATGGAAAATAGGAGCAGGAGTGGGCCATTCGGCCCCTTCAGGCTGCATTACCATTTAATCAGATCATGGCTGAACATCCAACTCAGTACCCTGTTCTCACTTTCTTCCTATACCCTTTGATCTCTTTAGCTCTAAGGACTATACCTAATTCACATATCAATCTACAGGTACTGACATATCTATTTATACATATATACTGATTTATCTATACCCAAGTCTAAGTCCTATATCTACATATAGATATTGCAAAATGTATGTCCATGTTGACTGACTTCATCTCCAACCTTTCCAGAAAGTTCCTTCAGATATGATTTTTCCAGTGCTCTTCTTGCCAAACTCCATAACCTCCCCTAATCCCTCTCTCCACCATTGCTGGCCATGACTTCAGTTGCCTAAGCCCCCATCCTCTGCAGCAAACTCTCACAATGACAGATGAAAACCAGGTCCTGTAGATCCCCAACATCAAAGTAACTTGAAGGAGGTTTGTTTGCTGCCATGTTAGCCCACCAGCATGCACTGGATACACTCTGCCAATAATGAGCCAAACTCATGGTCAAATAGACTGTCCCACCCTCTTTCCTAGAGATACCTTAGGAGAGATGAAGACTGAGGTAATGAAACTGACTCAAATCCTGCATCAATCTCAAAGGGAGATGAGTGTGACCTCTGTCACCTTTCCAACAACTTCAAAAAAAAAGCTGGTGCCAAAGAAGTACTCTTCATCCCTTGGGCTCCATTGGAGAGGTCAAGAGTGTGCCCATAACATATAGAAAACCCAGGGTCTCTAGAACTTTTGCCCAGGCTTGCATCCCATTATGAACATCCCAGCTTCACTGAACACAGGGTTTGGTTTAGTCTGTCTTCATCTGTTCAGATCAGCTCAGGCCAGGTCTCAAGGTGCTTTTGCAAGCATTACACTTATTAACACTACATACACGATGAACCTACAAAAGCATCTCTGCCTTCAGCTACTCAGGTTCCAACCTTCTAGCAGAACCTCTCATACATGATTAACTGAGTTACAACAGAATCGAGAGTGTGGTGCTGGCAAAGCACAGCAGGTCAGGCAGCCTCCAAGGAGCAGGAAAATCGACATTTCGGGCAAAAGTTACAACACACAAGTTAGAGACTCAGTCACATATTCTTTAAACCCTACCTCTACAGATTTGAACATCAAAGTGGAAACTATTGTCTCACAAGGTAGAGAGATGGCCACCAGAGAAACATAGAATCAATACAGTCTGGAAAAGGCCATTTGGCACACTGAGTCTGCACCAACCCTCCAAAGAGCACACCATCCAAACCCCCTACCTAATCCCCATAACCCTACATTTGCCATTGCCAATTCACCTAATCTGCATGTTTTCAGCTTATAGGAGGAAACCCAAAAAAGACACAGGGAGAACATACAAATGCCACACAGACAGTCAGCTAAGGCTGGAATCGAATCCAAGCACGTAAGAGTGGTAGAGACAAAAAAAAGACGTCAGATGCTGGATTCCAAGGTAGACAAGCAGGAGGCTGGAAGAACACAGCAAGCCAGGCAGCATCAGGAGGTAGAGAAGTCGACGTTTCGGGTGCAACCCTTCTTCAGGTGCTCCTTCAATCCTGAAGAAGGGTTGCCCCTGAAACATCGACTTCTACACTTTCCAATGCTGCCTGGCTTGTGTGCTCTTCCAGCCTCCTGCTTATCTACTCCGTAAGAGTGGTCGAGGCAGAAACCCTCGTAATAATTAAGAAGCATTTAGATATGCATTCACAATGCCAAGCCTTACACAAGGATAGAGGCTAAATGCTGGAAAATGGGATTAGAATAGCTGGGTGGTTATTTTGACTGGCATGGACACATTGGGTCGAAGGGCCTTTTTCTGCGCTGTTGACCTCAATGACTCCATAAGGCAAAATTCCAGAACCAAGAACATGGAAATTATTTTATATCATTGAACCAGAAGCTAAGTAGAACACATGACAAACACTAAACCAATTTTAGAATAGTGCTAATATTTTTGGGATTAAATGCACACGATATGCAATTTTGTGCATATCTGTTTGCATGTGTATCCTACCAGCCATGTTATAGTTTGTATGTGCAACCAGCTCCCTCTTCTGGTCACATGCAGATGTAGCTCAAAATATGATTGCTCTATTGTCAAAGTCTGTCAAGGAACCTTTTTGTTTCAAAACATATTTAAGTTGTACAAAAGTCTCAAAAGGACTCAAACTCAACCTGATGATGCCCTAAGCTCTGACAAGGAGCAGTGTTTAAACCAAATGATTTACTTCTATTCACTGTGGAAGGATATTTCTTTTGCACACGTTACTTACAATGATATTTCTTCATAAATGAGAAATTTAAAAGTGCTCAGAAAAGTGACTTCAAGCACCCAATTAGAGGGAGCAGTTTCAGAGACTTAGAAGAGATGAAAACAAAAAAGAAATTGGTCCAATGCTTGAGGTGTGAAGACAGAAATTATGATAGTCATTGCTTGGTAATACGGAACATAAACATTGCTGCAAAGAGACAAGAGCTTCCTGTGATGCACTCATCAGGATAGGACCAAGGAACAGAGAAAAAAGGCACACCAATTTATACAGCATGGGAAAAAGAGTGCTTAACCAATTAGCAGCCTCTTCTTTCTTTGTATAAATTGGCGTTTCCCTTTCTGTCCCAATGAGTGTGCAATGAAAAGCTTTGACTTCTTACCTCAATTTAGTAATGTCTAAGTTCAGAATGGTCAATGTTTTGGGGGAGATAGAGAAATGATAATCCTTCATTAGGAGAATCCCTCGGTGAAACAGAGGGCCCTGTGCAATCCGAAAAGGCAACTAATGGGTTTAAAAGCTGCACAAAACCCAGCTGGACCCAGAGAACTCACCTTGTGGTCCAATTAGCAACCTTCAGCTTTACTTCACTTTAATACAATTAAACATTTTGCAAAATTACACGTCTAAGCAATTCACAAAAATCACAATATTACTACAGGCAAACACTGCTATTGAGCCGGTATAGCCCATCCATCCATAACAATCCTAGCTTTCACCCAACATTATTCCTTGATTTTCCTTTGAGTTAACATTTACTTTGACTTTAAATATTTTTACAGCAGTGGTAGATTGGAACTTGATTACCAAGAGGTTGAAAGACTGTCAGGAATTTGAAGGAATATAGATTTGAGTTTAAAATCAGATAAGTCATGATCTTAGTAAGTAGCAGATCAAGTCAAAGGTTGAGTGGTCAATTCTTGTTCCTTTTTCATTTTTTCAGAGGCTTGTTTTGTTTCTGGTAAGTTTCAACTTTGACCGTAGCCAGCATCATGGGATTAGGACCTTAATTTGGTTTGAAATCAGAGACTCAAGTGTGGGCCTCAAAGCCAGTCTGTTAACTCCAGCCTTGGTAGAAAGTGAAGCAAAATGCACTTCTTTGTCTATCCTATTTATTCCTGCATTGAAATATTTATTTGAACTGTTTCCAGTGAGGGTATTGTGTACATTTACTTAAATATATATGTTGTATGTTTGGTGATAGATTAAAATAGTCCTGAAAAGGTCAAAAACTGCATAAAATAAAGATTGACTTTAAAAGAAACCCAATGACATTTCATGACTGGAAATAAAATACAAAGAGGGTGAGGAGTTATTCAGCGAAGTACTTTGGGGGTACAAATACCACTGTTTTGATATCAGAATTCAGGCATCTTTCTGAAGTGTGTCATTATGTGTGCGGCACAATGATTAACATTAAGGATGCAAATACTGGTGGTGCACCTGATCCGAGGCCATATGGTGTGCTCATCGTTGAGTGAAAATTGAAAAAAAGTGTGGTAATAATTACTGTTCACCCAGACGGTTTGAATAAGAAGCACTTGGTGAAACCAGCTGTACCGGGGTACAGGCTCCAACCTGAGATCCAGCTGTCTGAGTCAATGATCAATGGTATGAAAATTCTCAGCTGCTCATTTACATTCCACTGGACGTCTTCCACACAGATTGGAGATGTATGCAGAGTCTGAAATTCATACCATTTGGTGTCTGATGTTAATACAGGGAACCTTCAGAGTAGCTTTGTGGTAGCCCGTGGATTGTTTTCCTTGCCCGTCCTGCCAGCTCCCATTTTGTGAATGGAGTCCCTGGCATTGCTCCGTGTCGGGCAGTCTTGAGTCAGACATTTGGACAACAATGCCCTGTCTGTCTCAGCTGTTATATGTTTACCATGGCCAGCTTTGGCAGAAGGCTCACAGTCAGCTACCAGCCTGTTCTGACAGGTGTTGAGAATGCTGCTTTGTAAATAATAAAATGCCACTTTTGAAATAACTTGGTTGTGAATTACATTCTTGCATCACAGAGTCATCAAGTCTTACAGCGTGGATAAAGATGCTTATGTCCAATACATCAACACCAATCAGACATCCCAATCTGACCTAGTCCCATTTGCCAACATTAGGCCCATATCTCTCTAAATCCTTCCTATTCATGTACCCTTCCAGATGCCTTTTAAAAGTTGTAATTGTATCAGCCTCAACGACCTCCTCTCCTCTTCAGGTTTGTGAATTCTCCATTAACCATTAATGGCAGGAGATTTGTTTTTAACCTAAGCCATGCGATAGATGGCTCAGTGGTTAGCACTGCTGCCTCGCAATGCCAGAGATCCAGGTTTGATTCCAATCTTGGGTGATTGCCTGTTTGAAGTTTGCACATGTATGCTTGGGTTTCCTCCAGGTGCTCCAGTTTCCTTCCACAGTCCAAAACATGTGCAGGTGCCGTGGATCGGCCATGCTAAATTGACCCATAGTGTCTAGGGATGTGCAGGCTAAGTGGATTAGCCAAGGTAAAGAGGGATTGGGCTGGATTGGAACTTCTTTGGAGGATCGATGTAGACTTGATGGTCCAAATGGCCTCTTTTTGCACTGCAGAGATTCTATGATTCTTATTAGTGGAGAAATATTTGAAAAAGAAAATCTCTAACAAGGAAAGTGGAAGTAGCAAGAGAGAGCAGGACTTGAGTGAATAGTTCCTCCATAGAGTTGCAAGCACTGGACCAAGTGCCCTCCTTCTGTGTTGTACACTCTGCCGTTCTCTGATTCTTAGAGAGCTTTTCAGGGAGTTGTCAAGGAGACCAAATTATTCTTCACATGGAAATTTAAAGAGGCAGCCACATTATCACATCACATGCTGATAGATATCATCATTGATAATCCTTTGTGCCGAAGAAGACTCTTCCTTCTGAATGTCTTCGTTGGGGTGAGATATCTTAGCCTTACAAGCTCTTCTGTGGTGAGAACATGGATTATCAGCTACTGAAAGTGGTAACCAATGGCTGGCCCAAGTAGCCACGTTCTCTCTCCATCTATCTTCCCTTTTGCTCCCAGTGGCTGCTCTTGTTGATTGGAAGATCTTGATACCATTTTTGGTGATGCAAGTGACATGGCTTTTTTTTTACCTCCAGAGGTTTCTGGGTGGTTAGGGTATCTTTCTTGCAACATCATCGAGTGCCCAGTTGTGAGAAGCAACACTGGGTCAACACCATGAAGTCAATAGCACAAATTGCTATGTAACCAGCAACAAAAATCATCACTGGGAGCTCAGCTTTGGTACAACCTAAAGGGGATTGACAAAGTACATGCAGAAGAGTCCGATGAAGCGTTAACTTGCTCTCTTTCCATGGATGTTGTCTGACTTGCTGTGATTTCCAGCATTTTTTTTTGTTTTCAGTACAGATTCCAGCATCTGCAGCAATTTGCTCCTCTATTTAGAAAGGAGGTTACCTCTTGTGGGGCAATAAGAGGTCACTGCTTTAGGGTTAAAGGGTAGCAGATCTAAAACAGAGATGAGGTGTAATGGCTTCTCTCAGAGGATTGTGGATCTGTGGAACTCACTTCCTCAGAGTGCGGTGAACACGGAGTAAATTTGAGCAGGAGATAGACAGATTTATACTTAGTAATGAGTTGAAGTGTTATGGGAAGGATGAAGTCACTGCAGTTGTGCCAGACTAGAGGGCTGCTCTCTCATTAGAGAGAGGTGACTGGCGGTGGTTTAACCTGAGGGTCATATGCCTCAGGTAAGGGGAGAGGTTGGGAAGGAGAACTTCCCATGGTAACCTCGGCCAGTGCAGGAGTTGAAGCCATGCTGTTGGTGTTACCCTGTATTGCAAGCCAACTGTCCAGCCAACTGAGTTACATTGGGCAGGAAGGTGGAGTTGAGGCTGAGATGAGATCAGCCATGATCACTCTGAATGGCAGGCCAGGCTCGAGGGGCTGAATTGCCTTCTCCTGCTCCTTGTTTTCTTGTTCTTAAATGGTGTGAGATTTAGGTGTAATCAGCCACGTGATCAAAGCAAGCAAGTTAGATCGCCATTTATATCGAAAAGCACAGCATGTGGCAGCATCCAAGGAGCAATTTCGGACATAAGCTCTTCATCAGGAATATGGCAATTGTACGACTCACATGTTGATGTCAATGGAGCGTGCCTTCATAGAACCATTAAGATTGTTGTTGACTCATTTCTTTTGCCCCCACTTTATGCAAAAGGCCTTCCTGCCGTTGCTCTGAGAAGCCTCAAGTGGGACGTCTGGTATCACATCCCCCTCTCAGCTGGTGAGATTATCACGAGCAACATAACCAACTGAGTGAGACCATCCCAGATATTCATGGATTGGATTCAAAAGAACACTCACTCGAGCCTTGAATGCTTTGATTTTGCTAAACCCATAGGTTGCTAGTCTTGACAAGGGAAAGATAAATTTCTCTCAAATTTGAAAGTTGAAGGGGGGCAGCATGGTGGCTCAGTAGTTAGCACTGCTGCCTCACAGCGTCAGGGATCTGGATCCGATTCCAATCTTGGGTGACTGTCTGTGTGGAGTTCGCACATTCTCCCCGTGTCTGCGTGGGTTTGCTCTTGTTTCCTCCCACAGTCCAAAGATGTGCAGGGCAGGTAAATTGGCCGTGCTAAATTGCCTATAGTGTTAAGGTGCATTAGTCAGAGGGAAATGGGTCTGGGTGGGTTACTCTTTGGAGGGTTGGTGTGGATTTGTTGGGCTGAAGGGCCTGTTTCCACACTGTAAGGAATCTGCAATAAGATTTTAACATCTCACCTAATTTGCTTTTGGCAGTCAGTATCATGAACTTGTGAAGGCGGTTCCTTAAAACGGGGAAGGAAGATCAGGCAAAGGATAGTGTCTGTTGATTATTCATTTGTTGATTTTATTATTGGTCATTACATTTTATAAACTTGAACATTAGTAGACTTGGTCTAGCAAGAAGATAAATTCAGCACACATATGAAAAGTGGAAAGATATCTGACATTAACCACAGTCGCACGGACAACAGAAAAGCTTTCCACTTGAAATCTAATTCCGCAAAAATAATAATTTGAAATGTATTCAGATTGACTGGTAGCCTGTGCTGTTGAATGATAAGTACTCAAACATGCTATTTTGTGTAAACAGTTCAGTATTAATCAAGTGCATAACCCTACAGTAATATATTAAATTCCCCTAGATTTCATTGTGATATCTTGACAATAGTGAAATTATCATGAGCAGTGCAGTAACTTAACTGTCTTTCAAAATGGCTCATAAGCAGTTTACCACAATTTCCTCAGAACAATGAAGCAGAGACCTTCATCCTGAAAATGACTTATGCTTTTTTTTTAAGAAACAGAAGAAAAAAACACTTATATTTAGCCACTATTTCAAGAATTCATCAATTGCCATTAGCCCCACATAACAGAAACAGCAACTTAATTCTTAAAGAATACATCTCACTCTTCTCCTTAAATAGGTAAGAAACTAAATATTTTAGGATTTATACAATAATAAACGTGATTATTTTCATTTTGTCATTACCACAAGCTGGAGGATGCAAATTCAGTCCAGTAACACCCCGTCTGTGGCTGAGTACAGGTTTCCCCACCTATCCGAAAGTAGAGTGTTCCTGTGAAACCTTTCGTAAACCAAAATGGCGTAAAGTGAAGAGCATTAATTTATATGGGAAAATTTTTGCTTTTTTTCGTAAAAGTGAAAATCCTTTCAGATTTCTTTTGGTTAGTGAAAACAGGTAGATCTTTCATAAAAGCAAAGTGGCTTAAAGCGAACTTTCGAAAATTGGGGATACTTGTACATAGATATTTCATAAACGTTTAGCCAGTTTCAGTTTTATAAGAAATCTGCAAAGAGATCTGGATGGCGTTTTGAACAAAATTCTACGTAGTTGAACTCTTCCATCTGGCACGGGACACCTTTCCATTGCTTGAAGGTTTTTTTCATAGTTGGCAATTCAACCACAAAATTCTTGATGTTTAAACTGGGCACAGACACAGACTTGTAGATCATCTCCATCCCCCAGGCCTGTGTGGAGAAAGATCGTACAGAGGTGCTTGAAAAGTATTTCAAAGTAAACTTCACTCAGGTGCAGCAATGACCAGATACCAGAGAGTATCAGGCTTTTGAGAGCCATGCAACTGATTTTCAAATCATAGCATAGTTTCAGCACAGAAAGAGATCATTTGACCCACTACGCCTATCCCGGCACTTTGAGAGTTGTGAGTGCCTAACAAGTATTCATGCATGCATTTTAAGTTAACCATCCAGAATCCGACTTGGTATTTTGTTGGATTTCAGTTACCTCTTATTTTAAAAATATTGATTGAAAGGAAATCACATAGCAGAAGTTTACCCATATTTTTGAAGATGGGTCAAGAGGCTAGAAATATGGTGAAGTACTGTCAGAAGGTATCAAGAAAGGAGTCTGCATGGCCCAGTCATGAGGTGATATTAGCAAAGGCGGGAAAGAGTCCTTTAGGGAATAAAACTACTATCCTTAACTGGTATGACCTGTAACCACAGACGCATAGTGATGTGGTTGACTCTTAAGTGTCCTCTGGCCAATTAAGGATGGGCAATAAATGCTGGCCTAGCCAGCGACGCCTACATCCCATGAATGAATTTTTTAAAACTGCCGTGGCAGAAGGAGAAAGAATGGCGCCTCCATGTTTTGGGCCTTGTGAAAAAGGCCAGTATGTGTGAGGAGGACGTGACAGAGTCAGGTTGGTGGCCTGTGGGGGATCAGAGAGGGCAATCCTGCAGTGGTGGTATTGAAGCTGGGTTGGGGCGAGGGTGCTTTTTAGGCTGTGGGGCCTTCAGAAAGGAGGTTCCTCAGGAAAATGTCATTAGATGCTGCTGGAAGCTGACCACACAAATAGCAAACATTTTAGTTGCTTAAGGTGAGGCCCCAATGGCCAGTGTGATACTGAGTTAAAATGACTAAGGCAGCCAATGGTTGATTCCACACAGTCTCAGGTGAGTCAAACTATTAGCGATCATAAAATACTTCTCTTTTCATGCATTCTGTTTATCTCTAAGTGTCTGCAACGAAAAAATACTTCTGGTAAAACTACACAGAATCTTCAACTATGGACTGCACAAACCACTCATTCTGAATCATTCTCATAATCAGTTTTCCATGGAGCCTGATTTTAATTTTGTGAAAGCAGGTATCCACTTTATTCCTGTACTACCAATGACTGCTCGGTCTTTATGAAGAGTTGCTTTGTTTTTTACATACCTGACCACACTTGCGGCAGCTCACTGTCCCACCAGGTTCCCAGTCCTCAAATTTTCTTGGAAGATTTATTTTTCCACTTACTCTGTAGTAAATTCTGCAAAAACAAAAGAGGCAACGGTGAGCATAACAAACATTTATTTTTAATTGGAATATATTTTAATGCCGGCTTGCAAAAGGTAGCCGCAGTGATCGTGAGTGAATTTAAGCTTCATATAGATTGGATTAACTAGGCACTTTTCACCATGAAACCTTTTGACATTTCATCTCTCTTGCCCTTCAGCGGATCACACACCTGCCCTTTTCGACTTCTTCCCACTCTCCCTCTACAGTTCACTTGCTCAAATCCTATTACGTTTTTACAGCAAGTGGTAGAGAAACTGGCAGCATCTGTGGAGAGAGAAACCAATTTGGTGTTGACTCAAAAGAATCTCCTGGCCTTGAAGCTTTAATTCTGTTTCTCTCTTCATGGATGTTGTCACTTTCTGTCTTTATTTCAGATCCAGCATTTGCAATTTTTTTTCTTTTGTCCTATTAGGTTTGTTATCACTGTGATGAGAAACATGCACTGATATTCAAACTCCACTACATATCCAGATACATTGTTAATTCAACTCACAAGAATGGTTAATTTTGTTTTCTTATACTGCAATCCAAAAAAAAGGAACATTGACAAGTCTTCTTTAATAAACGTCAAAACTATCTGTGAATAAAACTTACTCTTAAAGCCAGTGGCAACTCCTAAAGCCAGTGGCAACTGATGATTGGCACCTAAATCATGATCTGGAATTAATGACACACACGCACACACACACACAAAAATACAAGTTTCTGCAGAGATGATGGCTTTTAAAAAAAATAACAAAAGAGCGAATTTTATTAAATTAGATTACTTACACTGTGGAAACAGGCCCTTCGGCCTAACAAGTCCACACCGACCCGCCGAAGCACAGCCCACCCATACCCCTACATCTACCCCTTAACTAACACTACGGGCAATTTAGCATGGCCAATTCACCTGACCTGCACATCTTTAGGACTGTGGGAGGAAACCGGATCACCCGGAGGAAACCCACGCAGACACGGGGAGAACATGCAAACTCCACACAGTCTGTTGCCTGAGTCGGGAATTGAACCCGGGTCTCTGATGCTGTGAGGCAGCAGTGCTAACCACTGTGCCACCGTGCCGCCCACAGAATTCCTGGAGATGAAGTTAAATTGCTGACAACTGTGGATTGATGAACACAGTATGTGGTTGATGGCAGTTATAGGAAGGGGGGGAAAGTCTCAGATACAGTCACATAGATGGGTTAACTCCAAGAAGGGTAAGAGAGGTAGGCACCTAGGGCAGGAGTCTTTTGTGGATATACCCATTTCAAACAGGTATGCTGTTTTAAAAAATGTAGGGGGTGATGGATTCTCACCCCCTACAATGTAGCACGAACAGTCAAGTTTCTGGTATGGAGACTGGCTCCACTGCAACGAGGGGTACATCGGCTCCCAAGAGATCAATTGTGTTAGGGGATTCTCTAGTTCAAGGTACAGACAGATGTTTCTGTGGCCAGCAGCAAAAAATCAGAATGGTGTGTTGCTTCCCTGGTGCCAGGATCAAGGATATCTCAGAGAGGGTACAGAATGTTCTCAAGGGGGAGAGGGGCCAGCAGGAGGTCATTGTCCACATTGGAACCAACAACATAGAAAGGGAAAAGGTTGAGATTCTGAAAGGAGATTACAGAGAGTTAGGCAGAAATTTAAAAAGGAGGGCCTCGAGAGTAGTAATATCTGGATTACTCTCAGTGCTACAAGCTAGTGAGGGCAGGAATGGGAGAATAGAGCATATGAATGCATGGCTGATGAGCTGGTGTATGGGAGAAGGATTCATATTTTTGGATCATTGGATTCTCTTTTGGGGTAGAAGTAATCTGTACAAGAAGGACGGATTGCACTTAAATTGGAAGGGGACTATTATACTGGCAGGGAGATTTGCTAGAGCTGCTCGGGAGGATTTAAACTGGTAAGGTGGGGGGGTGGGACCCAGGGAGACAGTGAGGAAAAAGACCGACCTGAGACGGGTACAGCTGAGAACAGAAATGAGTCAAACAGTCAGGGCAAGCAGGGACAAGGTAGGACTAATAAATTAAACTGCACTTATTTCAATGCAAAGTGCCTAACAGGGAAGGCAGATGAACTCGGCATGGTTAGGAACATGCGACTGGGATATCATAGCAATTACGGAAACATGGCTCAGGGATGGGCAGGACTGGCAGCTTAATGTTCCAGGATACAAATGCTACATGAAGGATAGAAAGGGAGGCAAGAGAGGAGGGGGAGTGGCATTTTTGATAAGAGATAGCATTACAGCTGTACTGGGGGAGGATATTCCCAGAAATACATCCAGGGAAGTTATTTGGGTGGAACTGAGAAATAAGAAAGGGATGATAACCTTATTGGGATTGTTTTATAGACCCCCCAATAGTCAGAGAGAAATTGAGAAACAAACTTCTAAGGACATCTCAGTTATCTGTAAGAAAAATAGGGTGGTGATGATAGGGGATTTTAACTTTCCAAACACAAACTGGGACTGCCATAGTGTTAAGGGTTTAGATGGAGAGGAATTTGTTAATTGTGTACAAGACAATTTTCTGATTCAGTATGTGGATGTACCTACTAGAGAAGGTGCAAAACTTGACTTACTCTTGGGAAATAAAATCCCGTATCATAACCACCCTATTTTTCTTACAGATAACTGAGATCTCCTTACAAGTTTGTTTCTCAATTTCCCTCTGACCATTAGGGGGTCTATAATACAATCCCAATAAGGTTAAATAAGGCAGGGCAGGTGACTGAGGTGTCAGTGGGGAAGTACTTTGGGGCCAGGGACCATAATTCTATTAGATTTAAAATAATGATGGAAAAGGATAGACCAGATCTAAAAGTTGAAGTCCTAATTTGGAGAAAGGCCAATTTTGACAGTATTAGGCAAGAACTTTCGAAAGCTGATGGGGGGCAGATGTTCACAGGTAAAGGGACAGCTGAAAAATGGGAAGCCTTCAGAAATGAGATAGCGAGAATCCAGAGAAAGTATATTCCTGTCAGGGTGAAAGGGAAGGCTGGTACATATATGGAATGCTGGATGACTAAAGAAATTGAGGGTTTGGTTAAGAAAAAGAAGGAAGCATATGTCAGGTATAGACAGGATAGATCGAGTGAATCCTTAGAAGAGTATCAAAGCAGTAGGAGTATACTTAAGAGGAAAATCAGGGGACATGGGATAGTGTTGGCAAATAAAATTAAGGAAAATCCAAAGTTTTGACAAATACATTAAGGATAAAAGGGTAACTAGGGAGAGAATAGGGCTCCTCAAAGATCAGCAAGGCGGCCTTTGTGTGGAGCTGCAGAAAATGGGGGAGATACTAAATAAGTATTTTGCATCAGTATTTACTGTGGCAAAGGATATAGACTGTCGGGAAATACATAGTGACTTCTTGCAAAATGTCTATATTACAGAGGAGGAAGTGCTGGATGTCTTGAAACGCATAAAAGTGGATAAATCCCCAGGACCTGATCAGGAGTACCCGAGAACTCTGTGGGAAGCTAGGGAAGTGATTGCTGGGCCTAAGATATTTGTATCATCGATAGTCACAGGTGAGGTGTCGAAAGACTGGAGGTTGGCTAACGTGGTGCCACTGTTTAAGAAGGGCAGTAAAGACAAGCCAGGGAACTATAGACCAGTGAGCCTGACGTCGGTGGTGGGCAAGTTGTTGGAGGGAATCCTGAGGGACAGGATGTACGGATAGTCAACATGGCTTTGGGCGTGGGAAATCATGTCCCACAAACTTGATTGAGTTTTTTGAACAAGTAACAAAGAGGATTGATGATGGCAGAGCGGTAGATGTGATCTACACGGACTTCAGTAAGGCGTTCGACAAGATTCCCCATGGAAGACTGGTTAGCAAGATTAGATCTCATGGAATACAGGGGGAACTAGCCATTTGGATACAGAACTGGCTCAAAGGCAGAAGACAGAGGGTGGTGCTGGAGGGTTGTTTTTCAGACTGGAGGCCTGTGACCAGTGGAGTGCCACAAAGATCAGTGCTGGGTCCTCTACTTTTTGTCATTTACATAAGTGATTTGGATGCGAGCATAAGAGGTACAGTTAGTAAGTTTGCAGATGACACCAAAATTGGAGGTGTAGTGAACAGCGAAGATGGTTACCTCAGATTACAACAGGATCTGGACCAGATGGGCCAATGAGCTGAGAAGTGGCAGATGAGTTTAATACAGATAAATGCGAGGGCCTGCATTTTGGGAAAGCAAATCTTAGCAGGACTTATACACTTTATGGTAAGGTCCTAAGGAGTGTTGCTGAACAAAGAGACCTTGGAGTGCAGGTTCACAGCTCCTTGAAAGTGGATAGGATAGTGAAGAAGGCGTTTGGTGTGCTTTCTTTTATTGGTCAGAGTATTAAGTACAGGAGTTGGGAGGTCATGTTGCAGCTATACAGGACATTGATTAGACCACTGTTGGAATATTGTGTGCAATTCTGGTCTCCTTCCTATCGGAAAGATGTTGTGAAACTGGAAAAGGTTCAGAAAAGATTTACAAGGATGTTGCCAGGGTTGGAAGATTTGAGCAATGGGGAGAGGCTGAACGGGCTGGGGCTGTTTTCCCTGGAGTGTCGAAGGTTGAGGGGTGACCTTATAGAAGTTTACAAAATTATGAGGGGCATGGACGGGGTAAATAGACAAAGTCTTTTCCCTGGGTTTGGGGAGTCCAGAACTGGAGGGCATAGGTTTAGGGTGAGAATGGAAAGATATAAAAGATACCAATGGGGCAACTTTCTCACACAGAGGGTGGTACGTGTATTGAATGAGCTGCCAGAGAAAGTGTTGGAGGTTGGTACAATTGCAACATTTAAGAGGCATTTGGATGGGTATGTGAATAGGAAGGGTTTGGAGGGATATGGGCCGAGTGCAGGCAGGTGGGACTAGATTGGGTTGGGATATCTGGTCGGCATGGACGGGTTGGACCGAAGGGTCTGTTTCCGTGCTGTGTGTCTCTCTGACTCTATGACACACACACCAACAGGTTCAAGAACAGCTTTTTCTCTGCTGAATGGACCTCTCTAATTTCAAATCTAAAGTTGATCTTGCTTTTGTGCAGCTCCTGTGCAGCCTCATTCTGTCTAAACACCCGATGATCTGTATGTCCTTGTTTACTGCTGTGAAACAAAACTTATCACTGTACTTAGGTACATGTGACAACAATAAATCAAATAAAATTAACCAATGATAAATATCCAGTTCTGATTCTAATCAACTTGGATTCAAATTGTTAAGCATTGGTCATTGTCCACTTCTTCAGGCTTCACCAGATAGACAGAAATACTGGCACTCTATTTACTGCATGCTGAAACTCTATATGACCATAAGACCATAAGAAATAGGAGTGGAAGAAAGACCATTCGGCCCATCGAAAACACTTCGCCATTCAATCATGGCTGATGGGCATTTCAATGCCACTTATCTGCACTCTTCCTGTATCCCTCAATTCCTTGAAAGATTAAGAATTTATCAATCTCTGCCTTGAAGACATTTAACGTCCCGGCCTCCACTGTGCTCCATGGCAGTGAATTACACAGGCCCACCACTCTCTGGCTGAAGAGGTGTCTCCTCATTTCCATTCTAAACTGACCCCCTCTAATTCTAAGGTTGTGCCCATGAGTCCTAGTATCCCCACCTGACAGAAACAATTTCCCAGCGTCCATCCTTTCTAAGTCATGTCTTATCTCGTAAGTTTCTATTAGATCTCCCCTTAACCTACTGAACTCTAACAAATGCAATCCCAGGATCCTCAGCCATTCATCATATGCTACACCTACCATTCCAGGGATCATCTGTGTGAAACTCCGCTGGATACGCTCCAGTGCCAGTATGTCCTTCCTGAGGTGTGGGGCCCAAAACTGGACACAGTATTCTAAACGGGGCCCAACCAGAGCTTTATAAAGTCTCAGTAATACCTCACTGCTTTTACATTCCAACCCTCTTGAAATAAATGACAACATTACATTTGCTTTCTTAAAAATGGACTCAACCTGCAAGTCAACCTTTAGACAATCCTGTACTAGCACTCCCAGATCCCTTTGTACTTTTGCTTTATGAATTTTCTCAACGTTTATAAAATAGTCCATGCCTGTATTCTTTTTTCCAAAGTGCAAAACCTCGCATTTGCCCACATTGAATTTCATCAGCCATTTCCTGGACCACTCTCCTAAACTGTCTAAATTTTTGTTTAGCTTCCCCACCTCCTCAGTATTACCTGCCTGTCCACCTAACTTCATATCATCGGCGAACTTTGCCGGAATGCCCCCATCCCTTCATCCAGATCATTAATATATAAAGTGAACAGCTGTGGCCCCAACAATGAACCCTGCGGGACACCACTTGTCACCAGCTGCCATTCCGAAAAAGAACCGTTTATCCCAACTCTCTGGCCTTCTGTCAGCCAATCCTCAATCCAACATAGTAGCTCACCTGGAATACCATGGACCTTCACCTTACTCAGCAGCCTCCCATGAGGCACCTTATCAAAGGCCTTTTGGAAGTCTAGGTAGATAACATCCACTGGGTTTACCTGGTCTAACCTACTTGTTACCTCTTCAAAGAATTCTAACAGATTTGACAGGCATGACCTCCCCTTACTAAATCCATACAGACTTGTTCTAATTTGACCCTGCACTTCCAAGAATTTAGAAATCTCATCCTTAACAATGGATTCTAGAATTTTACCTACAACCGAGGTTAGGCTAATCGGCCTATAATTTTCCATCTTTTGTCTCGATCCTTTCTTAAACAAGGGGGTTACATAGTGATTTTCCAATCATCTGGGACTTTCTCTGACTCGAGTGATTTTTGAAAGATCGCAACCAACGCCTCCGCTATTTCTTCAGCCACCTCCCTCAGAACTCTAGGATGTAGCCCATCCGGGCCAGAAGACTGATCAATTTTTAGAACTTTTAGCCTATCAAGTACTTTCTCCTTTGTAATGGCCACCATACTCAACTCTGCCCCTTGACTCTCCTTAATTGTTGGGATAGTACTCATGTCTTCCACTATAAAGATTGACACAAAGTATTAAGTTCTTCAGCCATTTCCTTATCTCCCATCACTAGCCTTCCTGCATTAATTTGGTGCGGCCCATTTTGCCTCTCGTTTGTTTCTTATGTATTGAAAGAAACTTTTATTATCATTTCTAATTTTACTGGCTACCTTACCTACATATTTGATCCTCTTCTTCCTTATTTCTTTCTTTGTTATCCTGTGTTTGTTTTTGTAGTCTTCCCAATCTTCTGATTTCCTAGTGCTCTTGGCCACTTTATAGGCTCTCTCTTTTTCTGTGATACATTTCCTGAGTTCCTCTGTCAGCCATTGTTTTCTAATTCCCCCCCAGGGTAATCTTTCTTTTCTTTGGGATGTACCTCTGTACTGTGTCCACAATTACACCCAGAAACCCCTGCCACTGTTGCTCTATACGTTCCCAAGGATTTTGTCTAAGAATAGGACTTCCCGAGAGACTGCAGCTTCTGGGAATGTCAGGTTTTATTTTCCTCAGTAATTGTAGCAATAGACCCCATTTTATACCATCTTGAAAACTATGCTTCTTTGCTGGTCAAAGGACTGGCAGAAAAAAAACGCATGTATCTTATTGCACACATTAAATTTTTGACTTCAAAAATTAGCAAGTGAATCTTATCCCACAGATTGCTGAACATAATTCCAAGAAATGCATGATGTTGCTCAATTGAAAAAACATTCAAATGATTCATTCTCTTCCAGCTTACTCTACATAGTTCTTAAAATTAACTATGCATACTCAACACATTTCTCAGCTTACTTCTCAGTTCCGACAGAAGTACTGGAAGCTTACCTCTTTTTCCCTCTCCATAGCTGCTGCCTGACCTGCTGAGTACTTCCAACATTTCCTGTTTTTATTCTGAAGGACATTTGCCAGTTTGGCACTATGCCTACACAAAAGTCAGCTCTTTGGTTAAGAAGACACAAGGGCATCATGACCGAAGGAGTTATCAGATTATAATCTTTCTTTGTAAAATAAAACAAATTTACTTTAACCAAACTCATGAGGCTAAAAGAAAAGGCTGTATAAATCACCTGACTGTACAGTTACAACCTGCAAGTGGACTGCAGACAGACGTTAGCTGAAAATACCAGTAGTCTGCAAACAAGTATTGGAAGTGTGAGGATTCTAGCTTCATAGAGAAACTGAAGACAGGAGCCGGTGCTTTAAGGGAATGCAGTATTTTGACTTCTTTACGTCATGGAACCCTTCATGCCTCAAAAGTAACAGAACTATATTGGTCTTTTGATCCAGGATAAGAACAGCCCATGTGCAGAGCTCCAAAAAGAGGAAAGTTTCCACCAAGAGGCAAAATCGAGATTCCATTGTGAAATAACCAGCAAGAAAACTCCTCTCTAGGCAGCAAGAGGGTGAAGAAGAGGATGAAAGGAGAGAGGATTTTCAAAACAGCTGTGAGCTCTAAAGTGACTGATGAATAAAAGGGGCACACCTGGAAAATCAGAAGCCAGGGATCTCCTCTCTCTTTCTCCCCTACAAAGAGCCTACCTTTATAAGAAAACACAACCGATTCAACTACAGTAGCCTTTGGCACTGCTGGATCTGACTTCAAGATCTTCACTTTAGCAACAAGGGACTCAAACAACAGGTCCCAATGGCAAACCACACAGCCTCTTTGCGTATTGTTCGTTTCTTTTTGTCTCAGTTATCTTTGTTTTCACCTTGATGTCTTGTTAATAATACTTTCTCTTTCTCCTTAATTAATCTTCAGTAATAATTTGTAATAAACTAAACTTTAAACTGTTTAAACTGAAGATTGCTCGTCTAAATTGTTATAAACTAAAAGGTGACAACACAAGTTATATTAATTTACAATTCACTGACAATGTGGTGGGCATGCCGGGTGGTTGTGACAGAGGTTGGAAATAAGGGGAGAAGAGACAAATGTGAGGCTACATTCAATGTGAAGACACACCAAGTGTGGCTGAGACGTTGGGGCTAAAACTTAAGCAATGGAAAGATGAGCACTTACTTGAAGTTTGGATTGACATTAACATGGTGCATGCCCTCAATGACTTGAATATCATTGCCATGGCACACAGCCTCATTGCAGTTCCGGCAAAAAAACCTGACATCTTTCGGATCATTTTCCATTCTTACAGCATGATGCTTCTGTTCTTTCACTTTCCGGCTGAATATGCTTTCCAGTTGGAGCTCTCGAATCTACAAGAGAGAAATCGCTTCAGGTTAAATTTGATCTCCTAACTAGATGGTCAACCCTTTCCTGTCACAGTACTTGCTAGAATTACAAAGGATTTCAGAGGCTATATGATTTAGAAATAGTCCATTCAGCCCAACCGGGCTATGCTAGTTGTTTTACTTTGCTCAGGTATCCACTTGTCTTTTCTCATCTAAATCTTCTGATGTGCTTTCTTTTGTTATTGCTAAATGACATACATTGAATAAAATGTATCATTTTATTGAAAAGCTCATACAGATTTATTCAACAGGTCAGACCATAACTTGCAGTTACAGGCGAGGTAATGGTCTCGCGGCATTATTGATTGATAATTAATCCAGACACGCAGGTAACGGTCTGGGGACCCAAGTTCCAATCCTGCCATGACAGATGGTGGAATTTGAATTCAATGAAAATTCAGGAGTAAAGTGTTCAATGATGACCATGAATCGATTGTCAGAAAACCCCATCTGATTCACAAATGTCCTTTAGGGAGGGAAGCTGCCATCCTTACATGGTCTGGCCTATGTGTGACTCCAGATCCACAGCAATGTGGTTTACTTTTAATTACCCTCTGGCAATTAGGGATGGGGAATAAACATTGGCCTAGCTGGTGATGCCCACACTCCATGAGTGAATGCACCCTCTTCCTGTGTGCTAGGCTACTTGCCAAACTCTGCATGGTAGTTTGTCAGGTGATGTGCATCCTGATCCTTGGTCAATTGGCTTATCTAAATCTTAAAACAACATCACTCTTAAAACAGTGATATACCAAAATCATTTACCCCCTACTTAGGGTCTACCTCTCCCCTTTGTAAAGCTTCTCTTGCTCCAGATAATTTATGTAAATTGTACCTGCTGGACAGTACAGAATTGCCAAGAGTCCAAAACCATAGCAAGTACATATACACTATTACAATGTGGCAAAACAGTACAACATTTGTGCAAAACTTTTCATGTTTCTTACTTTTGTGCAATACTCCTTTTCTGGCATTTCTTGCACAGCCTCTATTGCATGTTTCATAAGACCCTCACGATACTCGTTTGTAAACTCCCGGGTTAACTCCTTTCCGTCTTTTTTAGCAACCACTGAATACATGCTGTTCTCAGCTCTAGCTCGTCCTCTGGCCTGGGAGAAGAAGGAAAAATGCAACAATAAACTAATGGGAATGTACAGCAAGTGGTTCAAGATAGTTCCTCTCATTAATCAATTTGACAAAGAAGAATAGGATAACATCCCTTCATATATTACTCTCATCTAACAACAACTGTAGACATAGAATGCATTCCAACTCAAACTCATACTCTTCTGATCTTTGCTGAATCAATTGTCCACTAGGTGGCAGTCTATTCCTTACACTGATGTTACTTAACTGGTTCATTCGATCTTTAACTTGTAATTATTTTTTGAGTTGTGCACCAAAAAAAATGCACCACTGCTTCCCATCATGATTTTAAGTATTTGAATCATGGCTTGTCTTACATGTCCAATGAAAATATATTTAACTTCCTGTTCAGGTGGTTCAATCACCTCAAGCCACTGAAGAGGAATTTGTCTTACCCCCCTCCATTTTTTCCCAGTTTCCTTGCTGGCCTGATGGATCAAATGGTCATGACCTGCTCATTAATCTTGTAGGATCACATCTGCCATAGTCATATCTAGTAAATAAATAAAACATTAAAGGTGGGTACAATAGCAACATTTAAGAGGCATCTTGACAAATATATGAATAGGCAGGGAATAAAGGGAGATGGACAGCATAGAGCCAAAAGGTTTCAGATTAGAAAGTCATCATGTGTTGGCACAGTCTTGGTGGGCCGAAGGGCTGCTCCCATGCTGCACTGTTCTTTGTTCTCTTTTTTTAACTGGTGCTGATTAAGCACAGCATTCTGCATACCAGCAATTGATTTACCTGAACCATAGCAATCTCGTTGTTGATCAGACCATAGCGGATGACGATGTTGCATTCCTTTATATCCAGGCCTTCTTCCGCAACACTGGTAGCAACTAGAAGGTTGATAATGCCATCTCGGAATTTCCTTATGACCTCATTTTGTTGTTGCTGTAATGTTGCAAACACACAGGAAACATTAAACACTGAATTTTATGCGTACTGATGAGCTTGTCTGGATGCCTTATAACAAGGTCTAAATAAACCAGGCAAAATATCAGCAAGTTAGACTGACAGGGAAGCGCTCTAAACACTTTGCAATTTTTTTGTGATTATCCCAGTTCTGATGAATGGTTATCGCTGAAAACATCTATGGAACATTGTAAGATCTGAGCATTTTATAATTTTAAGTTCTCTGTTGGGGATGTGAAAATAAAAGTGCAGTAGTTTAGTGGCTGCTGGCTATGAATCTACAAGCAAATATGTTACATGGTAACCTAGGATTTAGGAGCAGGAGTAGGCCATTTGGCCCTTCAAGCTAGCTGTGCTATTCAATAAGATGGTGGCTGATCTGGTTGCAGCCTCAGCTCCACTTTACAGACCACAAAGCTGAACGAATGGTTACTCGGCAGAATTCTTTATGTAAATTTCATTTTAGAAATTAAGGAACGAAGACCATTGTGGCACCCCTTTTTGGAATGTACAAAGTTGATTTGGCGGAGGTTTGAGCAATTTGAAAGATTGCTCGCTGTACACACTATATTCAGTCTAACATTGTTAGTCAGCACAGTTGGTAATTTGAAAGGAAAACAATGCTGAAGACCAATTTGAAATAAGGGCCAATTTCAATTGCAACATAGAGGACTGGTGTAATTAGGAATGAAGGTTATGCATTTGGCTGAGAATAAACATAATAGGAGATGATGATAAAGTTAAACTTGCTTCATCATGATCAGGTCAGATTCTCTTGAGACAGTAGTAAATAATTTTTGTCCGACAGACCACAGCACATTGGAATTTGCTAAAATTAATTCCGTTTTAGGTTCATATGATGGTGTGACTGACTGCAATGAGAATTGTATTCCCTCAAAGGAAGCAGTTACGAGGTGAGGTTGAGTTTGGCACTAACTTGGAAATCAACCTTAAAGGCATGTTCACAGGAGATTTAAACAACAATAAAATTCAGGCCGAGAGTTTGAACAAAAGCAATAAGCTGGCATGGAAGGAAACCTGTGATGAAGCTATCACCATGGAGATAGCTGAAAATTGCAAGGGGGTAACTTCATTTAAGAGAGGGCTTGTTGAAAGCTCACAAACAGTAAGCTTTGCATGGTCAGGAAGATCACATCCGGAGCGAGGCACAGCCTGAATGAGTATACAGTTCAGGAAATTCAGAGGCAGCGTGAGAATTTGGAGCAGCGGGAAAGAGGTGCTTTTTGCTCACTTTTGTTTTGGTTCATAGCTTGGAAGGTTTGTTTAACCGGAGACATAAACGCCCAGGAACAAGGGTCCTGCAAAAAAGAGTGGCATCACATGATGGTGTAAACTGTAAATTCATTGGTTCATAAAAGCTACTAATTTGACTATCTGTTATAGATTACTTTCAAATTGAAGGTAAATTGGGAAAATATTTACAGGTTACTAACTAGAAGACCAGTACAAATGTTTAAAAATCAAATTAAGAAGTATGTAAATAAAATGGAGATACCAGGCCAGGTGATGTGTTTCACCTGTATAATGTGGGAGCTGGTGAATTCCATAGTGGTTCATAGTGACCATATCTGTAGCAAGTGTCGGCTCAGAGTTGATGAGATGAAGTCTAAACTTCGAATGTTGTGACACATTGGGAGGGGACATTACCTGGACGCTTTGTTTCAGGAGGCAGTCACAACCTTTAGATTAACTACTTGGAATTCAGTCAGTGGTCAGCATCAGGAGGCTGTGACTATGAGTGAGGCAGGTGGAGGGATCCAGGCGGTAGTGCTGAAGGAGCCTCAGCCATTGAGCTAGTCTAACAGGTCTGAGATCCTTGTTCCCTGTGTGGATGAGAGCAGGGGGTGTGGGGATGCTGAAGAAACTGATCATAGCACTATGTATAGGCAGCCATTCAAAATGGGGGTGAAAAGAGAAATGTAGTTGTAAGTGGGGATAGTATAGTCAGGAGAATAGCCACTATTCTCTGTGGGTAGGATCGAGAGTTCAGGATATCTCCTCTGGACTACAGAGAAGCCTCAAGTGGGAGAAGCAAGTTTCAGTTACCAACATTATAGGCAGAAAGAGGAAAGTGAATCAACTGAGGGAACATGAGCAGCTAAGGGTCAAATTAAAAAGCAGAACCAAAAAAGGATAATAATTTCTGGATTACTACCAGATTCCCCAGCAAATTGGCACTGGGTCAACAAGATCAAACAGGTAAAAGCATGGCTCAAGGATTGGTGTGGGAGAAATGGGTTTGAAATCAGGGGACACTGGCCCCAGTACTGGGGAAGGATAGATCAGACTCCACCTGAATCATACTGGGACCAGAGTTCTGGTGAATTGAATAACTCGTGCCAGGACAGGGCTTTAAATTAAATAGCGTTGGTAGCGGAGGGCGAAGAGTTTGAGGGGCTTCAGTTGCATGGAAAATTACTGAAGAAGTTAATGGGGGGGGGTTGGAGGGGTGGGCTCAACCAAAGATATTAAAATTTCCAGAACAAGAAGTATGATAGAGCATGGAAAGGTCAGTGGTTAAGGGATAACTATGAAAAGGGGGGCAGTCAATGCAGGATTAAGGGTGTTGTACTTAAATGCACGCAGACTACAGAAACAAGGTAAATGAGCTTGTAGTGCAGATTGAGATTGATGGGTTCTGTGTTGTGGGATCACAGAGGCATAACTGCAAGGGGATCAGGGCTGGGATCGAAATTTTGAAGGAGAACCTCCTATTGAAAGGATAGGTAGATAGGCAGAGGAGGTGGGATTGCTTTGTTGGTAAGAAATGAAATTAAATTGATAATAAGAAGTGATACTGGAATTGGAAGGTATAGAACCTGTGTGGGTAGAGTTGAGGAACTGCAAAGCCTGGGGGGAGATTTGAACAGGCCTTCTAGCAGTAGTCAGAATGTGGGCAAGAAAATAAATCAGGAACTAGAACAGGCAAATAAGAAAGGCACTATTATAACTATCATGGGGGATTTCAATATGCGGGTGGAATGGGAAAATCAGGTTGGTAGTGGATCTCAAGAAAAGGAATTCATGGAATGTCTACGAGATACTTTATCGGAGCAATTTGTAATGGATCCCTCTAGGAAACAAGCAATTCTGGATTTAGCGATGTGTAATGAGGCAGAATTTTAGATTAGATTAGAATCCCTACAGTACAGAAACAGGCCATTAGGCCTAACAAGTCCACATCAACTCTCCGAAGAGTAACCCAGCCAGATCCATTCCCCTACCCTATACTTACCTCTGACTAATGCACCTAGCACTATGGGCAATTTAGCATGGCCCATTCACCTGACCTGCACATCATTGATTGTGGGAAAAAAACTGGAGCAGCCGGAGGAAACCCACACAGAAACGGGGAGAATGTGCAAACTCCACACAGAGAGTCACCCAAGATGGGAATTGTACCCGGGTCCCTGGCGCTGTGAGGCAGCAGTACTAACCATTGAGCCACTGTGCCACCCACTTGTTGAGGGAACTTAAGGTGAAGGAATCCCTAGGGGGCAGTGAACAGCATGTTTGATAAAGGATGATGATGGTGGAATGGTGATGTCACTGGGTCAGTAAGCCAGAAGCCTAGCTTAATACCCTGGGGTCATGGGTTCAAAGGTGATAGCAAGATGTCCTATTGGGGAAGGAAATCTGCCAGCTTTACCTGATCTGCTCTACAAATCATAGCATCACAGAAACAGGCCCTTTGGCCCAACACGTCCACACTGACCCTCTGAAGAGTAACCCACCCAAACCCATTTCCCTACCCTATAACTCTACATTTATCCCTGACTAATGCACCATACCTACACATCCCTGAATACTATGGGCAATTCTGCATGGGCAATTCACCTGACCAGAGCACCCAAAGGAAACTCACGCAGACACGGGGAGAATGTGCAAACTCCATAGAGACAGTCATCCGAGGCTGGATTTGAACCCGGTACCTGATGCTGTGAGGCAGCATTGCTAAATCATTGATTTCAGTCCTAAAGCAACTCATATCTGCCCTTGGAAATCGCCAGCATTTTGGGATAGGCAAAAAAATTCTGACCTTGCCAGCAAATCTCATAAAAGAATAAAGTGTGAGAGGAGAAGAATCTTCTAAATTGTCAAAATCTTCCTTTGTCAAAACTATTTGACGCAATCACGACCTTATTGTGGTACAGTTCCCATTTTGTGTACTGCATCATTTGCAGGGTGTGCTTTTTATAACAAGAACTTTATCTCACATTTTCAACACTAATTATGCAGGAGGGAGTTGATTGGAGTGCAGTGATAATTTCATTTAACAGTTTAACTGCTGCAGCTGCCGATTAATCTAAAGAATGCATGCATTCTGATTGTAGGGTTGGTGACATCACCTCATTGATGTCCAGATGCCTTGCTTTTCTATGATGAGCCGTGAGATTAATGTATGCAGCCACAGGGCTCCAATCAACAAGAAAAGTTCAACAGAGCTTTCCAAGCCATTTTGACAAAATTTGCCAAATACAAAACCTTCACCAGCCAGGAAGACAACAGCACCACCTCTGACAAATTCCCCTCAACATTCTGACTTTGAACTATATCACCATTGCTTCAGTGTCACTGGGTTTCAGACCTTGGATCACCCCTCCGAACAGCATTGTGGATGGACCTGCACCACTTAGACTGCAGCAGTTCAAGAAGGCAGCTCATTGCCTACCATTACAAAGGCAATTGGAGAGAGGCAATAAATATTGACCTTGCCACTGATGCCCATGTCTCATGAATAATTTTTTTAAAAACTCAATAAATCTTTTGGTCCAGTGGATAAAGCAAAGCATAGAATGGGAACAATTCATAAAGACCAAGAAAAGATCCAGTCTGATTTCACAGCTTAAATCAAATTAGGTAGCAGCAAGGTAACTAGCCTCCCACATGTCTTGTAGCTTCTTACTGTTCACATCTATAGCTTTCATCAGTTTCCATACTTACACTTTCCCAAAACATGTCACTACTACCCTCCAACCAGGGTGTAGTTTGAGGAGCACATCTCTGCATCAACCATACCTGACCAGGAGATCTCCTATAAAGCACCATTTGCCACAGGTATATCAGAAGTATGTACAGGTAAATAATCAACCTATTTGGCCAAGTTACAAACACATCTTCCACGATCATCAATTGTGAATTGAACCCACAGCTTGTGTCACATGACCACCACAAAGAAGACTTCCCTACGTGCCTGGTATGATGTGAGCTAACAGTGCATGTTCAATTCCTGTAGTGGCTGAAGTTACCATCACGGTCCCACCTTTGCAACCTCTCCCACCAGCAGAGGTGTGGTGGCTGTCAGGTTAAAACTCACTACCAGTCATCTCTCTGTCTCTAATGAGAGTGTGGGACTATGGCTTCGAATGAGAGCAGCCCTATGGTCCCCTGGGACTGTGGTGACTTTGTTGTTATTAGCAAAAGAGGAAAAGAAGTCAGTAAGACTTCCTTATGATTCCTGCATGAACATGTGTGTATGTCCCTGACAGAGGATCAGGTTAATTTAAAGCTGCCAATTCATGGTGAGTTTGTTGGTCAGTTCTCATTGCTTTTCAAAAGGTGTTTGAACATTTCCAAAGCAGAGAATTCTCACCACCAATGGGAATCATCTCACAAATCAGTTATCTCCCATAGAGGCCAGAAAAAGAATAGAGCTTACCACAGGGAAGCAATAACCTTGAATCTTTAGGTCTCTTGCTGAAGCTTGTTTTAAACTGTTGCTTGTAAGAACCAAGGAAAAGCAGTGTGGAACAACTCCATGTGCTGCTTAAATGGCCCAGCCACACTGTTTAGTTGACAATGGACAACATTAAAGTCTTATGAGCATGTGAGGTAATGAACAGCCAGAAGGGG
Source organism: Chiloscyllium plagiosum (assembly GCF_004010195.1). NCBI lineage: Eukaryota > Metazoa > Chordata > Chondrichthyes > Orectolobiformes > Hemiscylliidae > Chiloscyllium > Chiloscyllium plagiosum. Next base: position 13,054,656 of record NC_057742.1, read on the forward strand.
AAAGGGAAGAAATGCACTATAGAGACAGTTTTAACACATGGTCACCTACTCCCAAAGGATTGAAGTGATAGTCATCTGTTGTATGCATCGCTCTATTCGGGGGTTGGTTAGCTGGGTTGGCTGGTTTGTGTTAGAGTAACACCAATAGTGTGGGTTCAATTCCTGTACCAGCTGAGGTCACTGTGAAGGCCTTGCCTTCTTAACCTCACTCCTCATCTGAGGTGTGGTGGCCCTCAGGTTAAACTCACCACCAGTCATCTCTCTGTCTCTAATGTAAGTGTAGGACTATGGCTACTCTACCCTTGACTGTGTGCAAACTGGATTGTCTACATTACTGACTGCTGTCCTATTGCTTGAACCTTTCTAGGAATAGCATTGCTTGCCATGTTTAGGGTCAGTAATAATCTCAACAAGTTGCATTAAAAAATGGTCATACAATTAGAATAACATATTCAGTGCACTGCTCCAGCTCACCTGAGTCATATGCTTTGTCTGGCTGTTAACACCAGCCCCTGTTAGACATTCTGCATTGATGCCAGCTTTCTGTAACTTGTCACTACTCTTGATCCAGCCCAGCATGGCATGCGTGCTCTGCCGGGTTTTTGTGAAGATAATCCCTCGGGAGTTTGAGTCCTTGAACCTTTCCAGGAGAATTTGCTCCAATTTGTTCAGCTTCGGATTTTCATACACTGGATTCAAGGCAAGTGAGTGCAGCTCAGCTTTATAATCTAATGAGAAGAACAAAGAGTGAGTGGATGGGAAAATCATTAACAATCATTAATTAATTAATTGACCATTGAATTATCCATTCATTCTCCTATATTTTTATGAAATTACAACATAATAAAACTCTGGTATTTCTCGTATAAACAGATTAATTTACTTTCTCTTTCCTCTCATACCTCTGCTGAAGTGCAGGTCTTCTTGAAATATTGTTCATTCTGGTGTTTACTCTAAAAGATAAACCCTGCTAGTAAGTATAGCCAATTCTATTTGATAGCATCACTATCAAACCTTACTACCGACTGGATGTATATACACTTCCACCTTCAACAGTATCAATGCATGGTGGCAGCAGTATGTGCTATCTACTGTGCAAAAAACACTGCAACAATTTACTGCTTTGACAGTACCTTCTGAACTCCTGTCTGACAAGAGTAGAAAATGCATGGGAACACCATCACCTTCAGGTTCTTCTCCAAGCCACCCACCACCCTGAACAAGAACTAGATCACTGTCATTGTCATTTGGCCAAATCTCCCTTCCTAACAGCACTGTGGATGAATCCGCACCATTGTGACTGCAGCAGATATTTTTTAAAAATATTTGCAGGTGTGGGTTGGCATCAGCAGTTATTGCATGTCCCTTATTGTCAAGGAAATATAGCTGGCAAACAATGCTCTTGAACCACTGCAGTTAACATGAAGGAGGGGGCATTGTGGTAATGCCACTCGACCAGTAACCCAGAGGCTCTGTAGATGGAGTATCCTACTGCCATGGTACCTTGTTACTGAATAGGGTCCCAATCAAGCAGGCAACATCTTTCTGGATGGTGCCAAGCTTCTAGAGTGTTATTATTGGCACATTCATCCAGGTAATATAGGATAATCCGTCACACTCCTTACTTGTGCCTTATGGATAGTGGGCAGGCTTTGATGAGTCGCAAAGGTGAGTTACTCATCTCAGAATTCCTCATTTCTGACCAGTGTTTTTATGGTAGGTCCAGCTCAGTTTTTAGACAATAACACATAGGATGTTGATGGTGGAGGATTTAGTGATGGTAATGCAATTGAATGTCAAGGCAAGATGGTTAGGTTCTCTCCAGTTGGAGATGGTCATTCCCTGGCACCTAAGTGGCATAAATGTTATTTGCCACTTATCAGGCCAAGCCTTGATATTGTCCAGGTTTTGCTGTATTTGGACAGAAACTACATCACTATCTGAGGAGGCTTGAATGGTGTCGAACATTGACAAACATTCCTACTTTTGATCTTCTAGTGAAATGAAAGTCATTGATGAAACAGATGAGGATGATTGAACTTAGGACACTACCCTGAGAAATTACTCCACAGATCATAGAATCACAATCTCAACAATGTGGAAGCAGGCCATTCAGCCCATCGAGTCAGCACTGACCCTCCAAACAGCATGCCACCCAGACATACCCCATCCCTGTAACCCTGCATTTCCCATGGCCAATCCATCTAATCTGCACTCCTTTGGACTGTGGGAGAAAACTGGAGCATTGGGAGGAAACCCATGCAGACACGAGGAGAAAGAACCCTTACCATTAAATACTTTGAGGAGGAACCGATCTGTTTGATCAAGAGCATGTTTACTGATCTCCTCAATACTGTAGAATTGTGCCAGGTTCTCAAGGGCGTCAATCATGCGCACTGTGTCATTGATCAGAAGGGAATCATTGTATTTCCGAAGATGGAGGGCACAGTTACGCATTTTTCTGTCAAAAGTAATGGCTCCTGGCAACATCCAAACACAAAATAGATGTTAGTCCTGTAAAATACTTACATGGACCTCGAAACATAATTATGGCCAAGATCAGATAAGTAGGTTGCATGCTGCTATGTGCCTAATTGTATAGATACAATGTAGCCTCTGTAAAGTGAATGCTGGCCAGCTCATTATCATTAACTACAATTTTTCTAACAATCTTTAGTCTACTGTTTCTGGTTTTCTCTGAAATGCAGGGACATTTTATGAGCTCCCTAGCAGCCATGATCTTGTTGGTAGTAATCTGACTTCTCAGTCATGAGACTCGACATGCCTAAATCTCCTTTTGAACATTATCAAGCCAACCTCCTAGTCCCTAAACTAAGGAGCACTAAACTACTGGAGGTGACATCTTCCAGATGACTTATTAAACCAAAGTCAGATTTGCCCTCTCATCTGAACTTACGAGGTTCTACAGCGCTGTTCTGAAGAGTATGAGTGCAGATGACTCCCGTGAACTGGCTAATATTCATCCCTCTAACAACGTCACAGGAACAGATAATCTGATCATTGTCACATGGCTATTTGTGGGAGTTGGACGTTTTTCAATCAACCTTTTTAGAGATATTATTACACACTTCTGGAGCAAGTGGGTCTTGAACACAGGCCTCTTTATCCAGAGATAGTGGGTCTACCATTATACCACAAGAGCGCTTATTAATGCACTGGGGATCCCCAATTTACAATGTCCAACTTATGAGTGCAACCTCGTACATGAGTTTAATTTTAAAGATCTGACACATGAACATTTCCTGTACTTACGAACAGCTCCTTTATATTGTCCTGTATCGTGTTCTGACTTGTGTACAAATTGATTTACGAATGGGATCCATTTGTAACCTGGGGGCTGCCGGCATAGATTTTTTTTAAATCAACTATTCAGGTGTGTTAATGGCATACCTCTGGAGCAGATCAGACTTGAACCAAGGTCTCCTGCCTGAGAGGTAGGAATACTATCACTACCCTAAAAAGGCCATTAAAACCAGGAATCGGTTCTTTTGTGGGAGATTAAGGTACACAAACTGGCTGCTGCATTTCCCACATCAAAGCAATAACTACTCTTTAATTAATTGGCTGTAAAGTGCTTTGGATTGTATGATGGTTATGAAGAGTGCTACATAAATACGATCCTTCTTTATCTGGCAGCTGATATGGTATTATTTAGTTGGAGCCCCTTGTACCATTCCCTCTTTTTCTCAATGGTGTTGTGTTTAATGCTTTGATTTCTCAAGTAATTCTACACCATTGAGAGGTATAGCGTACCTCCATTTGGTGTGTTGCATTTCCTGATTTTGCTTATCTTCGGAAATAATGTAAATTATGTACATAATGCTGCAAACATGGTTGCAATATAAACCACTCCCTCACCTTCTTTCTCCAGCTCCACAACTGATTGTTCATAAATCTGTGACCCCAACTTCTCCGAAATTGAAGGCACATTGAAATAGGAGTGGATAGTTCTCATCATCCTTTTAATTGTGTCCCCAAAGGGGTCCTGGATGATCGTGGGAAGAAAAAGTGAAAATTTAATTTAAAAATGCTGCAAGGAGCTGTTTAAAACAAAATTCCAAATTTGTGAGGAAAAACAATCTTTTTTCTTCATGCTTTTAAAATGTTAAAGTTTCAGGTTTTCAATATTTAATTTTGATTGAAAGGGAAGGAATCTATATGGTAATGGCTTCAATGAAAATTCAGTGGTTCAACCGCTCATGTCATCTAGCTTATGTAAGGTTGAACTATACAATTGTACCATTTTAACCACAAGCACAGTTGAAGTGACGATGGTACACAGTGAACAGTCCTGTCATTCATAGTATTAACTAATGAGATTACTGAAACAAAAACAGAAATTGCTACAGGAACTCAGCAGATCAGGCATATACGTGGGAAGAAAGCAAAGTTAATGCCTTGTCCAGCAGCTCTGAACAGTCTGAAAACACTGAAGGGTCACATGTTAACTCTGCTTTCTTCCTGCAGATGCTGCCAGACCTGCTGAGTTTCTCTAGCAATTTTTGCGTTTGGTTCAGTAATCTCATTACTTATCACTATGAATGAAAGGACTGTATACTGGTTCACTGTGTACCGTCGTCACTTCAACTGTGCTTGAGGTTAACCTTACATAAACTAGATTACATGAGCTACTGAACCACTGAATTTTCATTGAGGCCTTCCCTCTCAATCAAAATAAAATATTGAAACTCTGAAACTTTAACATTTTGCTAACATCTGCATTTTCTTTTTGTAGTTGTTTGCTGATTTGTTATCTGATGTGAGTGGACAGGAAAGGGTAGGTGCAGTAGAAATCAATGCAATGAGAAGGAGAGGGAATGAGTTCAGCTCATTAAATTTTCAAACTCACACTATTTATTTGTAGTCATTCATGTTAGCTGTCGGGTTATAATCTCAGTGGGCAGAAAATGCGGTGGAGAATAAGGCAGTGTATACCAGGGAGTGACATGAGTTTATTACTGTGACACGGAAGTAGATCCGACTTGGAATCAGAGGATGTAAAGGGTATCTTCCCCACTGGCTTTTGAACACACATTTGGGCACTGTCAGTCCAGGCTAGGACATCAGAACAATTAACAGTCACAACTGAATGATTGCAGAGATCATAAAAACAGCTGGAAAATGGAAACCTAAAATCACTGTGGTTTGGCTGAAGTCACATTCTGATGTTATGACCAAATATACAATAAGAACAGGGCAGAGAGGTCTCACACAAGGAGTTAGACATAGAATACCTGATGTCAGATAACAATTATCAGTGCTGAGAGTGTGGATGAGAGATTTGATAATAAAATTGGAATGTTACGTAAAATTTTGTGCTTAAATCAGTTTTTTCTTTACATGGAATTGTGTGATTAAATATAGACAATAGGTAGAGGAGTAGGCCATTCTGCCCTTCGAGCCAGCACCACCATTCATTATGATCATGGCTGATCATCCTCAATCAGTATCCTGTTCCTGCCTTATTCCCATAACCCTTGATTCCACCATCCTTAAGAGCTCTATCCAACTCTTTCTTGAAAGTATCCAGAGACTTGGCCTCCACAGCCTTCTGGGGCAGAGCATTCCATGCACCCACCACTCTCTGGGTGAAGAAGTTTCTCCTCAACTCTGTTCTAAGTGGCCTACCCCTTATTTTTAAACTGTGTCCTCTGATTCGGGACTCACCCATCAGCGGAAACATGCTTCCTGCCTCCAGAGTGTCCAATCCTTTAATAATCTTATACGTCTCAATCAGATCCCATCTCAGCCTTCTAAACTCAAGCGTTTCCAAGCCCAGTCGCTCCAATCTTTTAGTGTAAGATAGTCCCGCCATTCCGGGAATTGACTTCATGAACCTAACGCTGCACTCCCTCAATAGCCAGAATGTCTTTCCTCAAATTTGGAGACCAAAACTGCATACAATATTCCAGGTGCGGTCTCACCAGGGCCCTGTACAGCTGCAGAAGGATCTCTCTGCTTCTACACTCAATTCCTCTTGTTATGAAGGCCAGCATGCTATTAGCTTTCTTCACTGCCTGCTGTACCTGCATGCTTGCTTTCATTGACTGGTGTACAAGAACACCCAGATCTCTTTGTACTTCCCCTTTACCTAACTTGACTCCATTTAGGTTGGAATCTGCCTTCCTGTTCTTGCCACCAAAGTGGATAACCACACATGTATCCACATTAAACTGCATCTGCCATGCATCCGTCCACTCACCAACCTGTCCAGGTCACCCTGTATTCTTCTAACATCCTCCTCACATTTCACCATGCCACCCAGCTTTGTGTCATCAGCAAATTTGCTAATGTTACTTCATCTATATCACTAATGTACATTGTAAAAGAATTGTCTGATTTCAGTTGGTTCAGTAGCTCAATCAGACCATCTAAGGAGAAGGCAAATTAAGCGGATGACACAACTTTTCCCAATGAGCAAGGAAGACTTGCCCAACATTTGCTAGTATTAGTCACTGTTCTGGCCCTTTGCAGAAAACAGCAATAGAGAAGAACCACAGACGCTATAACCAGTTTCTTGGCGAGGGAGTGATACACTCAGTCTAAAGCCCTAAGGAATGGAGATGATTCCTACAAAGGTAGGTAGGGTAGCTAGTGGGTATGAGCTAATTCTACCAACTCTGACAGTGAAAAGCATAGGAACAAAGCTTTGAGAGTCTGGGATAATCAGTATGTGTAGAGGTAGGGGCTATTGCTGAGTTTTTGTATATATCTGAATGTGAATCGAAATTTATTCAGAAAATTAGCCTGGAATAGCTTGCTGAAGAAGGTTTCTGTCAATATTTCTCTAAAGAAGAGTATCTGAGATTGAGAATTTATCACAACACAGTCTGTTGTATACCATTTTGCTGTACTGCTCGGAAGTTGCATTGCTGCATGAATATTATCTTATACATGCATGTGTCCCTACACTTATGGGTTTCCTAATTTAAAGCATGTAGAGGTTAAAATTTTGTACCTGCTTTCTTTCTTCCGTAATGTCATATGTTTTAACAGGCTGAGGGACGCTCTTTATTAGCTCTTCTACACAGTCCTTGGAAGATATTATCATAGTTGCATCCATATTTGCACAGATCTGTTACAAACAGAACATACATTGTGCATCAATAAATTAAGAAAGTATGTTAACATTGTGATTAATATTCAAATTAACTATGCTAAGCTCCAAATCGATTGTATTTTGTTCTCTTTTCTGTGTGTAAGTTGCTTTCCTCAATTCTCTCGGTGTTTGGCAAGTTGGGATTGCTGAGTGAGACCAACAATCAATAGTGTTTAGAATTCCAAATGAATTGAGTAAAGGCATACTGCATTCAAGTACTCCAAGGCATTGAACTGGGATATAAAAGTGCCAAAACCCAAATAAATCTTCCAGTTTTATTTCTATTGTGGATTTACTTTGAACCTGCATTTCAAAATCTGCCGAAAAGGCCAATTTTATTTATTGAGAAGTCAAGTGCAGCTTTCAAACCAGTGAAATTACTCTTGCAGTGCATGCTCACTCCACGTTCAGTCTCATTAACCTTTATTTCAAAGAGGTCGTTTTTTTTAAAAACTCTGCCCTGATGGGCTTTTGCTAATTATAACAATAACTCAAGTGAGACAGAACTTATTAAAGGTTTATTCAGCTTATAACTATTATTTGAACTGTGAGATTAGATGACAGCCTCTGAAATTAGTCTCGGCTACTCAGTTTAGGAAGAGAAAAATCCTCATTAACTTGGTTTAGTTTTATTTTTGAGCTGTGGTTTTTGCTAGTGACCGCATGCAGACAACGTGCATTGTATCACTGTGAATTGAAAGATGATTCAGCATATAGGAATGCTTTTTACATTAGCATTTACAATAATTAATGTGCAGTTTAGTACTTAATAAGAACTGGCTGATATCACTGTTAGAAAGTCAGCATTTCATGATTACAATTTTTCTTCCAGATGCTAAAGTGATAACTAATAGAATTGTTTCAGTTTACAACAGAGGCATCCAGGGTTTAGTAACTCAGGGCACCAGAGATCAATACAATAGGCCCTCAGGCAAATTTTTCCATTAATTTGCATATAATTCTGTTCACAAATGTCAACAGATCTGTGTGTTTTAGTTTAGGATTTATTTAGTGAGAAAGTGGCGATATCTTAAAATACACATTCCAATCTTCTGAGCCAATGAAACAGAAATTGGACAAACCATCCAATAGGAAATATTAGCACAAAGAGATTGGTCTGGCTAAGCTCTTGTGAGATCAGCATTGGAGTGCTTCACTGAACCAATGGGTTCAAGATCAGAAGCAATTCAGGGTCAGGACAACGTGCTGAGGGATGTACTCAAGCTTGGGGCAGCTGCTGCCAAGGCACAGTGGGGAAAGACCACTGTCTGAGGTCTTCCTGCTAAAACCAACCTGGGAGGCCGTTTAGTTATCGGACCCTCCTCGTGCCTCAAATGCATGTAGATCTATATATATATATAGATCAGATATAGAGCTTATGCTCAAAACGTCGATTCGCCTGCTCCACAGATGCGGCCTCATCAACTGTGCTTTTCCAGCACCACACTCCTCAACTGTGATCTCCAGCATTTGCAGTGCTCATTTTCTCCCTGCATGTAGATATAGACTGATTCAAGTAAAAGATGCCTTTCGCTTGTTTGGACAGAGTCAAATTCTAATGTTTGTTTGTTTTCTGATATGCTACTGTACAGAACGAAACTGCATTCTATCTATATTATATATATATATATATATATATATATAAAAGATGTAGCAATTCAGGATAAGAGCAAAAGTTGCCCGAACAGAATTCTGGAGATATGTGAAAGTCAGTCAATATCTCAGATGTTTTAAGTGAGAGGCTTCACTGTGTCTCAAAAGTTGGACTAACCTGTAAGATATGTTTCTTTGCACGTTCCAAAGTGTTGGCTCCATCTGTTCCAGGTGATGCTGTCAATCCAAGGATTTGAGGTAAGCCCTCTGAATGCTGATGTTTCTTTTCAATGTAGTGTCCCATGATTTTATTATATACTCCATCTTTCTGTGTGTGATGACACTCATCGATTACCAGCAGAGAGAATTCTGTAATTAAAAAAAATTAAGAACACTCTTTCTTAAAGAAGACTGAAAATCCTGAACAGTCACAATTCAAGAGTTCACTGCTGGTGTCTGAGTGAGTTCCACCCATTCAGAACTAATCTTTCATGAATTATTTCAGAAACAAACAATGCACAAATGACAGATCTATTGTCAGTGTCCAGAATTTGGTAGCATACGTAGATTATAAATCAATTACATTAATGGCATTAATAATGACTATCTTACAGCAGAAAACTCAAAGAATTACATATAGGAAGCCTAGCCTGGACAGAACACATTCAAGAATTCCTAAGAAAATAGTTGAGGCTCCCCTTATTTCTTAGGAATCCTGTAATAACACAAGAACTAATACAAAGTCATTGTACGTAGCTATTAGTCAAAAATAAACGTCTTAGGACACCTTCACCAACATCCAGAGTGGGAGAAGGTCCCTCTGAAGAATACAGAGCCCAAAACTGATGACTTGAATTAAAAGCAACAGATTCACATTGTGGACTTGTTGGAATTCTGCAACTATATTGGTTGCCATCCATTATGCATAACATATGGATTTGCAGATAGCATTACTCTACAGGGTGATATTTCCAACATACAATAAAAAGCTTATGGCTATACCAGTAAATATTTTAATTGTATTGAAAGCTGTCTCCAGAACTGAAGTGAGACTTCACCCGATGAAGGAGGAAACACTTTAAAAGCTTGTGATTTCAAATAAACCTGTTGGACTATAACCCTGGTGTCATGTGACTTATGAATTTTAAATTCAGTGTGACTTCTATTTGCAGGATGGATGGATTAAGTTCGCCTACCTGTTAGGTCCACATGCTTTTCTTCTTCAGTGCTGGTCAGTGCATTTTGGAGAATCTGTGCTGTGCAGATAATGACATCATACTTCCGTACAGCAAGTGCAAATTGCTCCTTAAGTTCACTGTCACCACTTATGGGCACCACTTTATATGCATGCTTCAGGGCAGGCTCAAACTCGTTTTCATAATGCTGATTCACCAGAGGCACCTATACAGACCACAGTTTTAGAGAAAAGATACTTTTGCATAATTTCATCTGCAGTAAAACTATGTATAGGATTGATTCCTGTAGACTGAGGTGATTAGAATTCCGGACAGTAAACTCAATAGTTTCACAATAGATAAGCTGTTGAAAGCAGCTCATTTAAAAAGCCATATACAACATTTTATATTTATATTTTAATAAAACAAAGAACTGCAATGCTGGAAATCTGAAACAAAATCAAAAATGCTGGAGAAACTCAGCAGGTCTGACAGTGTCTGTGGAGAGAAAGCAGAGTCACCAGTTCATGTCCAGTTCTGAAGAAGGGTCATGGGACTTGAAACATTAACTCTCTTCTCCCTCCACAGATGCTGCCGGACTTGCTGAGTTTCTCCAGCAATTTCTGTTTCTGTTTCACAGTCCCATTTTACTTGCAAACAACTGTTTGTTCAAACTTGCCTTGTTCTTGAGGCAGTTTCACTAATATTAAAGCGGATGAAAGTGTTGTGGTGCAGTGGTTGAGTCCCTGCCTATACGCCAGGAGGCATGGGTTTAAGACTCTCCTACTCCAGGTGCGTAATAGCATCTCTGAACAAGTTGATTAGAAAATATTTAAAGCAGACATATAACACTGAGGAAATTTTCATAAGCAACAATTACTGATTACACTGAGACTGGCTTAGTTCAGTGTTCAAAACTATACTTCCTTCTGGGTGGTGTGAATGGCAAGCAGTAGAGAGATTGCTAACAGTCTATTAACATTCTCTCCTACCTCTATTGGCAATGCTTTTCACACTGTTGACAGATGGAGTCAAGGAACACCTTCATCCCCACTCAATAAATCAATACCAGTTTCATGGTCATCATTAGGTTCAACAGCTTAATCTGAATATTCTACAATAGTTTTGATGGATACTCTACTGCTGTAGATAAGATGGCTCCTGCTATCTGAAACAAATATGCTCAGTATCCATTTTTGGTTATGAATTTACACTTCAGTCCTGCACATATTTTGGAAATAAGTAAAAATTCAACTCCCTGACAAAGTGCAAATGAGAAAAGCAAAAAAGGTTACCCAGCTATTTTCTTTATACAATTGTGGGACGTGGGCGTCACTGGCTGGCCAGCATTGATAGCCCATCCCTATTGGCCCTTGAGAAGGTGGTGGGGGCTGCCTTCTTTTACCACTGCAGTCCACTTGCTGTGGGTTGACCCACAATGTTGGTAGGGAGAGAATTCCAGGATTATTATTAGTAATTATTAATTTAAAATGATTAATTTGGAGTATAATACAACATTAAAGCCTGCTTTTCACAGGCAACATATATTGGTATCAGTATACACTCAGTTCTGCTATAACGCAGTACTTCTGTTCTTGTGCAATCCCATGTTATAAGAAAATTGCTTACTAGCAGCACCATTTAAACGAATGGGGCTGGAATTATGTTATAACCAATACACGCTTTAAAAGTTCGCACCTCAGAAACAGTGTCCCCAATTTGTTAAACGCATCAAAGCAAATTCGCATTAACAAAATGCGCATTACAGCAAAACAAGCTGTACTGTGTTAGTAAAGTTGTCATTATGACTTAGTTGGTAGCATTCTGGCCCTTGAGATATAATATTCTAGGCTCAGGTTCCAATCCAGGGTCTGAGCACAGAATAATATCAGAGGCAGTGCTGAAGGAATGCCGTGCTACCAGCGGTGCTGTCAGACGAGACATTAAATTGAGGCCCCATGTACCTTGCAGACATGTATGGCAAAGAACCCATGTAATTCCTTCACAGGATGAGGCTCGTCCAGCATTTACTGCCCATCCCTAATTGCCCAGAGGGCACTTGAGAGTCAATCACATTGCTGTGGGTCTGCAGTAACATGTAAAACAGACCAAGTCAGGGTGGTAGTTTCCATCCTTCAATGACATTTGTGAACCAGATGTTTTTTCACCCCAAAATCAATACCAGTTTCATGGTCATCATTAGATTCCAAATTCCCAATTCAATCGAAAATTCCATACTCTGACATGGCAGGGTTTGAACCCAGGTCGCCAAATCATTCCTGAGGTCTCTGGATTAATAGTCTGGCAAAAATATCAGTAGGCTACTGCCTCCCCCTGATACTAGCTTATTGAAGAATAAGGGAGTTATTCCCAGTATCCTGGCCATTATTTATTCCTTAATCAAAACCACAAAAACAGATTATTAATCCATTGCCTGTTGATGGGAATTTGCTGTGCACAGACAGGCTGCTGTGTTTCCTACATTAGAACAGTCACGATTACACTTCAGAATTTCCTCACTGGCAGGAAACACCTTGAAACGTGTTGATCCCACAAAAGAGCACTATACAAATGCAGTTTTCTTTTAATATTGTTCACTGAAAGTGAATCAAAACATTTTTTTAAGGTTTCACTTTCATTTCTGCCTTCCTGCAACAAAACAATCACAGTGAAAGAAATGGAGAAAACAAGACAAACAGGAAGGTATAAGTATCAACAGTCAAATAGAAAGAGGAGCTCAGCAGACAGATCTAAATCAATCTTAAGGTATGCTTTCCCAGATGCCCTTTAAAGTAACCACAGGAACAGCTACCATTACTGTCCCATTTTAACATTATGAGTGCAACATGCCAAAATTGTACCTGAACACACTACTGGATGCTCATATAATATTTGTAAAATGAAACAACAATACAAGTGGATATGGCTGATCATACCACCATGTCATCAATTAGAATCAGAGTGATAAAAAACAAGAGGCCATTTGGCCCATTGTATATTTTGAAGAGGAATTCAGTTATTTCTGAAGTTTTTTTTCCTGTCAGCTTATTAACCTGACAGCCAATGCAATCTGAGACTTTCCACATGTTAGCATAAGCAACTTATACCATGAAGACTTGCAATCTTGTTGAGTCAGATATCTTGAAGTTTATTAACAACACTGTTTATATGGCTAAAATATCACAGACTTATACACACAGCCTACATTCTGTGCTTACTGATAATACTGTACATTATATACATATAGATGACTGGCGACATTGAATCCATGACACAGAAAGGATGACTGAAAGCAAGGCAGGAAAATATATATACGCACACATTCAAACCTTTTTACTGGAATATCTCATGTCCTGATGCCATTTCACTGTTTTAAACAGCCTTTCTGGACTGTGATTTATATCAGAATATAAAACATGCAACTGTAATCCCTCATCCATGAAACCATTCCAGTAAATCCCTTTTATACCATGTTCATACTCACTGCCAGAATAATACGTTACCTTACCATGCAATGCTATTCCATTAAATAGTACCTTTTAATTACTCAATTTTATAACATAAAAAGTGACTGTATCTATTTTTACCTTATTTACAAGAACAGCGACTTTGCCTTTCCCTCCCTTTATATCCAGGTGGTGTCTGGTAACAAACACAGCTGCACGGGTCTTCCCTCCACCTGTCGGGAGCCATATGATGATATTCTTGCCCCGAAGAGCAGGCTGTATAACTTCCCACTGGTAGTTCCGTAGATCAATTTGCATTATATATCTGGAACAGACTGAAAAGAATTAACACTTCTCCACCAATAAACTGAGTTAAAATAAAACAGGTCATGGATTTAGTTTAGGACTAAATCATTCCAAATTACCGTTGTTTACCAAAAAGAGGATAGTTTCTATTTACATTTCCCTGTGGTTTAAAGATGTATTAGTAAAAGATGTGGAATCTGACAGTCAAGGTCATGGGGTATGGATGTCATTCGCTAGGTCAGCCTGATTTCCCAGAGAGCATTTTAGAGTTAACCAAATTGCTGTGGGTCCAGAGTCACATATAGGCCAGACTGGGTAAGGACAGCAGATTTCCTTTTCGAAAGGACATGAATCAACCAGAGGGGTTCTTAGCTTGTTGTTACGTTTGGCTAGCTTTTCATTCCAAATTTTATTGAATTTTAACCTATGTCCATTAACCTGAGGTTCTGGATTACTATTCCAGTGATATTACCACTACATCACCACTTCCCTGGCAGTGGATTTAAAATGTGTCAGAGATCTAAATCTTCATTTTCCAAGGATGAAAGATTGCAGTAAGTAGAATTAATGGTACAAGCACGCACAAGCCAGAGATGGTTATGGATTGGTTTAATTTTCCAAACTCCTTTGATTCAGTGAGGTTCCATTATTTTGAACGATAGTGATTGCAACTCTTCTATTAAAAGAGCTAGAGACCAAAAACAGGCCAGTTGACTTAGCATCATTCACAGTGAAAACATTAAGCTATGATTAAAGAGGTTATAGCAGGGCATGTAGATAAGTTCAATGTAATCAGAGCAACGGAAGGACTGCTTCAGTGAAAGACAGGTTGCAGTGTAGGACATTCTGCAGCTGCATCTGAGGGGCATCTGTAAAGACTTTAAACGTGAAACTGTTTCCAAAATATGAGGCATGATGTGAAAAACCTCTTAGAACTGTGAGGTCTTGAGCCGACCAGAGAGCAAGTTTTACTAGAGCTGATACTATGCATGGGATAGGTTTGATTAATGATCTCCTGGTGAAGGTCCCTCTAGGTAGAAATGACCATAATACAATTGAGTTTAAATTCAGTTTGAGGGAGAAGGAGTGAGTTTGAGACTATTTATTTAAAATTAAATAAGGCCAATTATGAGGTCCTGGAAGCAGAACTGACAAAAGTGGATTTGCAAATTCAGCTACAGCATAGGTCAATAGAGATACAGTGGTAGACATTTAAGAGGATATTTCAGAGTACACATACATCAAAAGCTGTAGAAAAATTCCAAGGGACCAATCCCACTATCTGTGGTTAAATAGAAATATTAAAGGTAATATCCAACTTAAAGGAAAAGCATATAACTATGTAAAGATAGGTGGCCAATCAGAAGGCTGGGCAGGATATAATAAAAAAGCAAAATAAAAAAAATTAAGGAAGGAAAAATTAGAGTATGTGAGAAAACTAGTCAGAAACATTAAACTAGATACTAAGAGTTTCTATAAATATTTTCAAAAGAAAACTGTTATTGAAGAATGTTAGTTCTATAGAAAATCAGACTGGAGTATAATGGAAATTAAGGAAATAGCAGATGAATTGAACATGTATTTTGCGTCTATCTTCATTATAGAGGATACAAGCAACATCCCAGAAGCAGTGATAAATCTGAAAATGGAAAGAGGAATTCAGGAAAATCATAATCATGAAAGAAGTGTTGCTGACAAAACAGGAGAAAGTGAGGTCTGCAGATGCTGGAGATCAGAGCTGAAAATGTGTTGCTGGAAAAGCGCAGCAGGTCAGGCAGCATCCAGGGAACAGGAGAATCGACGTTTCGGGCATAAGCCCTTCCTGAAGAAGGGCTTATGTCCTAATGGATTTCATCCTAAGGTATTAAGGGAAGCACCTCATGAGATAGTTAATGAACTGGTTTAATTTTCCAAAACTCCCTCAATTCTGGGAGGTTCCATTGGATTGAAAGATAATGATTATAACTCCTTTATTCAAAAGAGATTGAAACAGAAAGCAGGAAATTACAGACCAGTCATCTTAACATCTGTCATAGCAAAATTGGTAAAAGCTCCAACAAGGAGTTATAACAGGGAAGGTAGACTAATTCAAGGTAATCAGGTACAGTTAACACAATTTTGTAAAAAGGAAACCATGTTTCAACAATTTATTGGAGTTATTTGAGGAAATAACATGGTGTGGATAAAGAGGTTCCAGTACATGTGTCACCTCAGAGGTTATTGTGGAAAAATATAAGCTCATGATGTAACGAATAGCATAGTGGCATGGATAGAGGATTAGCTGGTCAACAGAAAGCAGAAAACAGGCATAAGTGAGTCTTTTTTACAAGATGTAACAAGTGGAGTACCACAAGGATCAATGCTGGGACCTCAACTGTTTGTAATTTAGACAAATAACTTAGGTGGAGGGATAGAAAGTGTGTTTACCAAGTTTGCTGATGACACAACGATAGAGATGTTCACAATCATAAGGGGCCTGGTAGATAAGGAAAGACTTCTTAAGATGAAAGAGAGAGTACCGTTTTAAGGTAATTGACAGAAGAAGCATTGGAGACATGTTGAGAAAGTTTTTAAGGCAGTAAATGGCTAGGATCTGGAATACACTGGGAGTGACCGGAACACAAGTTCAATTGAGGCTTTGAAATGATTATTGTTGGAAAAGAAAGAATGAGCGGGGTAAGAGGGAGAGGGTGACAACCTTTTCATTTGGAAGGCATCAGTGGAGACAGAAATAAGAGTTAACAGACTTGATTCTATACAGATGCTGCCTGACCTGCTAAATATTTCCCAAATTTTCCATTTTTTTAAATTTCTGGATCACTGAACAGTTTGATAAGCATCTTATATAAACTCAATGGAATGTTTTTGTCGAGCACCATTGTGATGCCTGTCCTTAGAAATGAGGGATGAAAATAAATCAACAATGTGAAAAGATCCACAATATATTATGTCATTTCTAAAAGGACATTAGTATGATAGTATGATAGCGGCTAATGAGACTTAATTTCTGCATAATGATTAATTGAACATCTGGCACAGGACCATTGAATGAGATGAGTCATACTTAAAGCTGAGCCGGGGACTGCTTCATGAAAGACGCAACATTTTTTCATGCACATCCATTCACCCATCTTTCTTCAATTCAAGCATTCATCCCTTAATCTTCTCACTGTAGATGCATTCTTAAGACAATGTCAACTTAAGTCAGTCCAATATGCACCCACAGATCTTGTTTGTCAGACTGGACAAGACTGGTCAGAATAACTGGCTATCTCTCCTGTCTCTATACAAGATCAGGATTGAAGCAAAGTTGCATGAATGCAAACAGGGTGGCTCAGTGGTTGGCACTGCTGCCTCAAGGAGCCAGGTTCGATTCCAGCCTTGGGTGTCTGTCTGTGTGGAGTTTGCACATTCTCCCCTTGTCTACATGGGTTTCCTCCCACAGTCACAAAAATGTGCAGGTTAGGTGAATTGGTCATGCTAAATTGCCTGTAGATTTAGGTGCACTAGTTAGGGGGAAAGGGTCTGGGTCTGGGTGGTTACTCTTCGGAGGGTCGGTGGGGACTTGTTGGGCCGAAGGACCTGTTCCACGCTGTAGGGGATCTGAAAAACAAAACTGACCTGTGTGCCCAGATAGGGAGCTACATCTTACAGTCCTGTGTCAAAACAAACTACCTACCACGTCACACGCCAAAGTTTCATTTCTCCTGCCTGCTGACCCCGCCCTCGGATTATGTTCTCGCCTGAAACTCTTTTCCTTTTCCTGTAATAATGCAGCATTTGCTGAAGTCAGCTCAGTTCATGTGAACTAGAACATGAGAAATACTGGGTGCCTCTTTTGGCATTACAGACAATATCAGTAAACATCAAAGTTAAAAACCTGAGACATCTGTCCTCGTTACACTGTTTTCCACAGTGACACCAGGTAATAGATTTCAAAAAAGACAATTTGCTGAAATCCACGGATGGCTCACTGGGGAAATTAGCTGACTGGTACATTGACAACAGCACTAAGCGCACGTACTGGGTTTAGGAACAAGCCAAGCCAATTTCATGCTCTCGATCTGATTTAGTGACACCGTCGGTTAAACACATGATTGGGAGGACGAGGTGAGACCACAATCAGCGTCGGCTCTAATACATATGCCGTCAACCCTTAAGCGCACAGCAACGTCTGCTGGTACGCACACACAAAATGTAAAGAATAACTACTGCGGCGGGCTGGTGGCTACCACAGAATTGTATCCCCATGCGACTGGTGCATGTAGATAGGGAAGGGAAGGTTAGAAAGTTGGAAGAACGAAGAGATTTGGAGAAAATGCATTAATTATTTTAAAGAAAATGATCAAGCGTATAAATCAAAAATAAAAGTATATTAAAAGCAAATGAGGAAAAAAATAGAAGTTACAAGAGAGGAATGAAGAATCAAACACAACCTCACCCTTGAAGCTCTCCTTGCTCATCTCTGAAGGAGGAGTGAGGGAAATAGCAATGTGTCACGAAACCTTTTCCAATCGAGATTCGCCTTTTTGTGTACAACAGGAATTGAAACTGAAACTGAGCATTTCTGCGGAGCTGCCCGGAGGGGCCACTGAAGGAGTACAGTGACATCCAACAAACATTGCAGCTTCAAAAACTTCAATTTGTTCTATGTCGATGGCATTTGCATTAAAATCGTTCTTTCACCACTGTCCAGGGCGTGTTAAAGTAACTGGTCAGTAGCTTACTCGGTGCCCGTCAGTTGTAATTAGGGAGGCTTTCCAGAAGATGAGATAGAGGCAGACTTATTCAGAATTCTGTTGGTATATAATACAGGTAAATTGTAATCTGACAAAGCCTAATAATGCTTGTTTCATACCACTTCAACCTTGAAACCTTGCTTGTCCTTTACTGAAAGGTAAATCTCCCATTTACGAGCTTTACATGTACAGTAAGTTTACACTTTATTTCTCTGTGTTTGCACAGTCCATAGTGACCGGTGTTTTCAAGAAAAAGCTCAGCTGCAGGAGGAAACTTTCTTAAATGAAGGACAAAAATGTTGGAGAGGGGAATGGGGTGACAGGAGAGATTGAGGAGTTTAAAGGAAGAGGAGAGTAAGTCTCACCCGCAGAAGGTGCTCTGTTTTACTTGACGGTCATTGTTTCCAGCACTCCTGTTCTAATTATTCAGTTTATTCATTTGTGGGATGTGGGTATTGTTGGCAAGGCCAGAATTTATTGCCCATTGCTGACAACTGAATGACATTCCATGGAAACATCGAAAGTAGGTGCAGGAGTAGGCCATTCGGTCCTTCGAGCTTGCACCACCTTTCAATACGATCATGACTGACCGTGCAGTTTCAGTATCCCACTCCCGCTTTCTCTCCATACCTCTCGATCCCTTTAGCTGTAAGGGTCACGTCCAGCTCCTTCTTGAATTTATCTAACAAACTGGCCCCAACAGCTTTCCGTAATAGAGACTTCCCCAGCTTCCCAACTCAGAGTGGAGAAATTCTTCCACATAGAGTCATAGAGATGTACAGCATGGAAACAGACTCTTCGGTCCAACCCGTCCATGCCGACCAGATATCCCAACCCAATCTAGTCCCACCTGCCAGCACCCGGCCCATACCCCTCCAAACCCTTCCTATTCAGATACCCATCCAAATGCCTCTTAAATGTTGCAATTGTACCAGCCTCCACC
This sequence comes from Chiloscyllium plagiosum, assembly GCF_004010195.1. Classification (NCBI taxonomy): domain Eukaryota; kingdom Metazoa; phylum Chordata; class Chondrichthyes; order Orectolobiformes; family Hemiscylliidae; genus Chiloscyllium; species Chiloscyllium plagiosum. The sequence continues at coordinate 13,073,978 of NC_057742.1, forward strand.
ACATCCTCTGGCAGCTCATT
>NC_057742.1:13075338-13094153 GCF_004010195.1 Chiloscyllium plagiosum
ACTTGATCTATCCTGTCTACCTGACATATGCTTCCTTCTTTTTCTTAACCAAACTCTCAATTGCTTGAGTCATCCAACATTCCCTATACCTACCAGCCTGACAGGAATATACTTTCTCTGGATTCTTGTCATCTCATTTCTGAAGGCTTCCCATTTTCCAGCCGTCTCTTTCCCTGTGAACATCTCAGTACTAAATGGTTTGCCCTTTTTTCTTAGACCGTGACCCTGAGTTCTGGGCTTCTCCAACATCAGGGACATTCTTCCCACATCCAACCTGTCCGGTCCTCCCTCATTCTGCTTTCAGAGTATATTTAAAGATCAAGATGTATTTCTGTGGGCCTGGATGTCACATACACAGTCTGTACTGTGTGTCGATAGCAGGTTTCCTGCTTTTGTAGGTTGGTAAAGAAAAATATGGGTTCTGACAATAAAAAGACGTAAGAACTAGGAGCAAGGGACAATTCAGCCCCTTGAGCCCACTCCACTATTTATTCAGTTTTAAGACAGTTTCTACCCTACTGTTAGAATACTGCATGGACTCACAAAGTCTGGATATTCGCCTGTACCTGTGTTTTTGTTTTTGCTGCTGTTTACCTATTATTTACTATCTATGCTATTTAACTATCTGAGCTGCCTGTATTGCTCTCAAGACAAAGCTTTTCACTGTGCCTCGGTACACATGACAATAAATTCAATTCAATTCAATTCAATATGATCACGGCTGATCTCATCTCAGTTTCAACTCCACTTTCCTGCCCATTCTCCATAACCCTTAACCCCTAATTAAAAATCTATTTCCTCCTTAAACTTGTATAGTATCCAGGTGCCCACTGCACTCTGGGATAGGAAGTTCCACAGCTTCATAACGCTTTGAGGGAAGTCATTTCTTCTCACCTCTTTTAAACCTGCTACCTCTTTTCCTAAATCAATGACCTCTGTTCTATTTTGCCCCACATGAGGAAACATCCTTTCTACATTTACTTTGTTGATTCCCTTTAGCACCTTAGATATCTCAATTAGATCTCTTCTCATTCATCTAGATAGTATAGGCCTAAACACTAAATGTCTCTTCATAAGTCTAACCTTTTATCTCTGGCATCAATAATTTCATGATCACCATTATTTGCTTTCCTGCAGTTAATTAGTTACCTGAATGTAAATTTTTCAACAGCTGTGGCATGAGTTCATGCCTCTGGATCATTTAGGTCAGAAGTTTCCCATCCCCAGCTGACAAGTAAGTTAGAAAAATCAGCTGAGACCAGCAATATTGAGATCCTCAATGTTGAGAACAGAAAGTCCAATTCTCTATCTCAAGGTTGAATGACGAAACGAGACGAGACGAGACGAGAATCTCACAAGGGAGCAGCAAGTGGCCTATTTGCACATATTCGTATATAACTATTAATCTCACCTCATTTATATACAGGTTCCCATTCTCCTACTCCTCCCCACTCCTGTTAAAATTGACAATGAATTCCTGACATGAAAGTCAGAGTAGGTTACCTGGAGACTCCAAACCTCCATCTGGTATTCTTGGCACACACTCCATGGACAAAGACTGCACACATGTGCCCAATCCACAGAGATTGGCATTGGTCATGTACCAACCTCACTGCACCTTCATAGTACATCTCCAAGCCATTTACAATACAGTTCTGCACTTCAAGGCTGTACTTTGGAGGACACTGCCATCTCTTGTTGTAATGCTGTTACCAAGATACTTTGTGTGCAGGGACAGGCACCCAACTCATGGATTAGACCAGGCTGCATCTCTGGGCTCCTCACCTGCTCTCTTAGCCCTCACTCACTTTGTGCTGTATCCTTGTGCTTTGCCCCCTCAGCCAGAGCTTAAAGGATTATAATCCTTCTGTCTTGCCTTGCTACTTAGTGCAAATATAAGGCCAGGCAGCTTGTCATGGTTGTCAGCAGTGATCTGTCTTAGGGGGTTGTGCATGTTGCTGTACCACACTGTGATGCCAATCTGACACCTTCACCATATGCCAGCAGCGCACATAGCAAACACACTTCATATGCATCAACCAACTGGCCATGTCTCAATGTCTAAAGGAATCTTCAGTCACATCAAGGGAGACACTCTTAAGACACTGGCACCATAAGTCCAGTGCAACATCCAATATCAATCCCAAAGCATGGGCATGGTCATTCAGCTAGTTGGAGCAGTCAGGGTCAGGAGGTCCATACCACTACAGTCCAGCGATAGGGTCATAGTCAGCCCTGGAGGTTCCAGCATAAGCAGTTCAGGGAATCGCAGTAGGTCAGTCAGGAAGCTGACAGAGATCAGTCAGTGGTTTGGTCAGCCATGAAGATCAATCTAAGTTGGTCAATAGTGTGGACCATGGTCAGTACTGGGCTGTCCACTAAATTTCAGCAGGTAGAATCCAAATTTTATTCTCTTTTGCAACTGTATCTATTATTAAGTGGGAAGACCAAAGGCATTTTCTTTCATTCTTTTGTGAGACGTGGGGGACACTGGTTAGGCCAGAATTCATTGCTTATCCCTAATTGCTCTTGAGAAGGTGGTAGTGCAACTGGTGGCCTGTGCCATAGAAACAATGTTGTTGGTAACAGTTCCAGGATTTTGACTCAAAGACAGTGAAGGAGTGAGGTATTGTTCCAAGTCAGAATGTATGTGGCTTGGAAGGGGACTTGGCAGTTGATGATGCTCCCATATACTGTCTTTTTTATCCTTCTGAGTGGCAGAGGTCACAAGTTTGGAAGGTGTCATCAGAGAAACTTGGGTGAGTTTCTGCAGTGTACTATTTTAGATGGTACACACTGCTACCACTATGCATCACTGGTGGTGGACAGGGTACCAATCAAGGGGCTGCCATGTTCTAGATGCTCATGAGCTTCTTCACTATTGTTGGGATTACATCAAACCTGGGAAATAGGGAATATTTGAGCCTTGTAAATGGTGGACAGGCATCAGGGAGACAGATGAGTCACACATTGCAAATTCCTAGCCTCTAATCTGCTCTTATGGCAACAGTATTAATAGAATCACAGAAAATTTATAGTATAGAAAATGATCCCTTGGCAAAGTAAAGCCATCAGGTTCCCAGAGAACCAGAGGGCTGCTTTCTCATTACAGACAGATGTTGAGTTCAACTTGAGGGGAGAGGTTAAGAAACTGGGACCTCAGCCACACCAGGAATTGAACCTATGCTGTTGGCATCATTCTGCATCAAAAACCAGCTGTCCAGCCAACTGAGTTAATCAACCCTCAACTTACAGATTTTGGGTGAATACAATTCAGCAGATGATAGCTCTCACTGCCTGATGGTTGCATAGTTTTGAGCTATTAGACTTGTTGCAATGTGTCCCATTTATCACAACACTGGTGCCACACATGGAGAAGGGATATCCTCAATGTGAAGACATGACTGTTCAGTGGTCACACCTACGGATATTGAAATAGGTGTGTTCATTTTGTGGTCTGTCAATTGTTGAGGACAAGGCAAGCTTTGCAGATACTCCTATCACATACCACAAGCCCAGTCTAATAGCTATTTCCCATTAGGACTCAGCCAGCTCAATAGTGATTCCACTGGCCTACTCTTGGTACCATACATTGAAGTCCGCACTCAGTACATTCAGTGCTTCATCTGTGTGATGGTCAAAATGAAGTAGATTTACAGCAGAGGAGCATGGAATAGCAGGAGGTGGTAAACAGCCTATCTATGGGACTTCATGAGATACATAGAGTCACCAGTCAAAAACCCAGTGTAACTTTCTTCCAAATCCCAGATTGGTGGGTTCATCCTGAATGTGGCAGGACAGACCCAGGGTTGGTGGTACCTGGGACACTAAGGTATAATTCCACAAACATGACTATCAGGCTATTGCTGAACAAATCTATGGGACAGTTTTCTCAATTTTGCCACAAACTCCCTAGCGAGGGAAACTTTGCAAGTTTGAGGAGTGGGAAATCATAGTTGCTTCTGTGCCTAGGTCAAAGCTGGGTAGGCAATTTTGGTTTCATTCCTTATTGACTTCTCTGTAGCGGTTTGGTATGTGGGAGTCCTTCCAGACCTTTTCAGTCTCAATCACATTGCTGTAGCACAGAGTGACCAGGTAGGATGGCATATTTGCTTCGGAAATTATAATTTATTCCAAATATAAAAATTTGACCAATGCTTTAAAGATAATATTGCATTGGATGGAATAGTCCATTAGGGTCCATGAATGAGGCAAAGTGGTAAGATCCTCCAAGGAAGATGCAAGATAGAAAGAGGGAAAATTACATCATTAAATGAGAATTTTCATCTAAATTTTCTTAAACTGAAGTAGATGACTTGGCTCCACATTCGCTCAAGTATATTAATCGGAGCACAATGTGCAATTAGTGGAAGTCAAGAAAACACATGCTATAACAGAAAATATGTTGCTTCTACGTAGCGATGTTGGTGTTCTTACCTCAATGAAATAAAGACTGCACTCAATAGCTTGGCCAATACCCATCTTGTTGGGACCATGCAGGGTGGGACAAGAAAGAATCATCGACACTTAACCTTTTGTAACAATCAACTTGAAGCTCAGTAATAGTTTGCATAATACCAAAACGCCAGCGTTTGTAAAAATGAGATAATGAGCATGTGAAATGCATGGTGAAGCTGCCCTGAAGAATGGATTGTAGACATTAAATGATAAACATGACTCAGGGTAGAAAGACAGCTTTTGAAATTAATCAGGACACTGCTCCTAACCAGAAACTGACTTTTTAATGAAATACTCAGAACAGGAGTAAACAAGTTGGTGCCTCAGAGGAAATGAGATTATTGAGAATATTCACATTTCTGAAAATGTTAGATGCCCAATTTACCAATGAAATCAGACAACTGAAAGCAAGACAATAATCATCTAGGAGTCGGACATGCTTAAAAAGAGCTGTACAATACATTAAGTGCTAGAGTTACAGAGTCACAGAGATAGAACACAGAAACACAGCCTTTGGACCATTGCAGCCACACCAACCATAATATCAGAAGTAAATCTCGTCTCATTTGCCAGCATTTTGCCCATATCCCTCTAAGCCCTTCCTATTCATATACCCATCCAGATGCCTTTAAAATGTTGTAATTGTACCAGCCTCCAACACCTCCTCTGGCTGCTCATTCCATACTCGTACCACCCAGTGTGAAAAAGTTGCCCTTTAGATTCCTTTTAAAATTTCTCCCCTCTCACTTTAAACCTACACCCTCTAGCTTTGGACTTCCCTACCCTGGGTTACAGACCTTGTCTATTTACCCTATTCATGCCCCTCACGATTGTATAAATTTCTAAGGTCACCCCTCAGCCTCCGACACTCCAGGGAAAACAGCCTCATCAGTCTATTCAGCCTCTCCCTATGGCTTAAACCCTCCAACCATGACAACATCCTTGTAAATCTTTTTAGTTCAAGTTTCACAACATGCTCCCTATCGCTGGACGACCAGAATTGCACACAGTATTCCAATAGTGACCTAACCAACATTCTGTACAGTCACATCATGATCTCCTAATTCCTACGCTCAATACACTAACCAATAAAGGCCAACATACCAAATAACTCCTTCAATATCTTATCAATACAATGCCTAACTGAATATGTGGCAAATTATAGCTTTTTGTACAAAGCACTAGAATGTGGATCACTTGCATTGTGTTGCTTGAAATCTATGCTAAACAGGTTGCACAACTGTCATATGGAAAATGTTAGAAGCTATTAAATTAAAGTAGAGCACTTCAATACAATCAGGTGGAGTAAACATGGTTGCATGAACAGAAATCATGCTTAAAAAATGTTCAAAGTTCTTTATGGAAGCAACATGTGCTGTGCATAAAGGAGAGCTGAACATTAAGCACAGCAGTCCCTTGGAGAAGTGTCAGTTCCACTATTCAAAGGCAAAACTAATATTGTGGAAACCTTAATCCCTTATTCTAGCTTCCCTTGTTTCCAAGCTCACCTGATGATTACTTTATTTCGTACTGAGGTCTACTGTAGATTCTGCCAGCTTCTGTACTTCACAAGATTCAAACTGAGATTGAGTCTTACCTGCTTTTCATAAAATGGTTGAATCTGCTTAAGGGCTATGCCTGTCTTTTATTTTGATGAACTCTTCAGAGTTGCAAACCAAACAAGGTCCAAACTGCAACTATAAACCTCTCCTGCTCAACAACTATATAAACTGAAACAGTGTCTCCTTAAACTCCACCCATCTGTACACAAATGCAGCCTACTCAGGTCTGTCATCAACAACCTGAATCGATGGAGTAAATTGGATCTGCAAGCTTTGAGGGAGCACTGAATGCTTTTAAACTAATTTACCTTCAAACTCCAAAACAACTCTCCAGACTGCCATTCTTGCAAGCATAGCAGATATCACATTAACAGCTCTTGATAACCGGTGATTACACTTTCAAGTGATTATATATTTGACCACTTATAAAAAAGCACATCATATATTGTTCACATTTTGCAACTAGCACACATGAGGTTATGGGGACTGAATTAAACTGATGACTAAATGAAGCAGTTTATGATTCTTATTTCCACCATTTGCCACCATTCTTATTTCTTTCAACTGCAGTGTAGTGTTTAAAACAATTTCTTGCATATTAATCTCATCATCACCTTCTCAAGACCTCCTAGGAACGGGCAATAAATGCTGGCCAGCCAAAGTCCAAGATCCACAAATGACAAAAAAAAACTTCTCACTGTTTTCCTCATTGTTGTCCCAACCCTGGATTTTCCTGTATAAATTGATATCGTCAAAAATGTTCACTCAAGAACTTTAGTGTCACAGTGAGCAACAATCTTCCATTTCACTTAACTGGCCATTTTCTGTGGGTAAATCCAATGATATTAATTAAGTAGACTCATTGCATTGTGAAAGATTAATTTGGAATAGGCAAATATATATCTTGATATAAATGCATCTTACTGTCTGATTTCATAATAATCTTCATTATTCTTGTTACTTAGTTACAAAAAAAATTAACTTAACGGCATATTACTCCCTGAACCAAGTTTTTTGATTGCTATGAGAACGAAAAAGTTCAAGAATAAGAGACATTTTCCAAATAAAAACCACAACCGGCAACACAGTTACAAACCGTAAATTACAAACTGTGTTTTTTGCTGGGCTTTCCAGAATTAATCCAGTCACATGTAATCCTGGCTGCTGCACATAGAAAATATGTTGCAACTAGAGTCATGGTTTAAATGCCTAATATGCACACATTGGATCAAAGTTTCCACTCTTCCTTTTAGTACTTAAAAAGATAAAACTTTGTAGAACATTTTGTAACTGGTCCCAGTGGGCAGCAAAACCTTATGTAATGAACTGTGTAATGAGTGTAGATGTGATAATTTTTGCAAAATCGTTATGCTTGGTGGCATAATCTAATTTAACAGATGTGAAAAAAATTGTACTGGAAATAGATAAATAACAATAAAAAAGTGCAATTATACAGCTCAAATATCCCAAGTGGTATTTATTCATAAAATTCCTAGTGTAGTAGCAGGCCATTCAGCCCTTTGAGTCCACACCAACCTTCCGAAGAGCATCTCATCCAGACTACCCTATCCCTGTAATCCCTACATTTCCCATGGCTAATCCACGTAGTCTTAATGTTTTTACATGGTGACAACCAAGTGTTTTACAAAGACCAAGAAATAAAGACTAAAATTTGAGTGAAGTTACTGAATTTATTTACATCAGCAAAATGCTACAGCAAACGTACAAAATGCAACTCAGTTTAAAAAAAAATTACAAAATTGGAAGGTAGTCAGGCATTATCACAACATGCCCTATCATTCACTGACAGATAACGCTGAAGTCACAGACTCCACAGAGTGAAACGTGAGAAGCTCACAGTAGTATGCATTCTGCTGAAATGATTGACTTTGTGTTGGTTCCATCATCAATTTCAATAAGCAACATAAATGCTTAGTGATTATTTTTGTGATGCGCATCATCTTTGCTGATGTGAGAATATTAGAGAGCACTAGATATCCAAATGGAGCATCCAATGTCAGTTATTTCTGTACATTTTTGACAGCAGAAACTGCATGCAGTGAGATGGGTACTTCAACAGTTAAACACTGGAACAGACTGGATGCTTGAAAACATAATTATTCATTATGGCTACCAATAACCAGCCCATGCAATTACAGGATACCATAATGATTTTAAACAAATTTCAGTAATGCCACTTTTTTGAAATACTGATCCGACAGAATTGCAGTTCAAGAGTAGTTTATTCATTCTGCTGTGTTCATGGTCTGCCGGATCTGAATGCCTGCCTTTCAGATATATTCCTTTTGGGAGTGTGTTCATTTGTCCAAAAGACCCATTTCTTTAATCTTGAAGTAGAAAAACTTCTCCAACATGTTGGCACATTTGCAGTACTCACTCTCAGGAGGGTTATACTCACGGCAATTTGTAATGATACGTTGGACATCAGCTATAAATAATTTCTTGGAAACATAATAACGATTCTTTAGCCGGTCACTCATACTTTTCAAATCTATATAAACAAGAATCAATATAGCCCATTAATTCCACAGAGAGGTTTAGATTGTAATTAACACAAAAATATAATATAGAGGATTTTTTTTTTAAAAATCAAAGAATAGGAAATACTTATCTATCAAGTTTGTAGCTTGAGAGATGTTGCAGTTTCCACAATGTAAAATATGACACACAATTTCAGAGTCAAGTTACACAGCATGGAAACAGACCCTTTGGTCCAACTCATCCATGCCAACCAGGTTTCCCAAACTAAACTAGTCCCACTTACCTGCATTTGACCCATATCCCTTTAAACCATTCCTATTCATATGCCTACCTAAATGTCTTTTAAATGTTGTAACTATACATTCATTTTCCACCTCCTCTGGCAGTTCATGCCACATATGAACCACTGTCTGTGAAAACATTGCCCCTAGGTCCCTTTTAAATCTTTCTCCTCTCCCCTTAAAATTATGCTCTCTAGTTTTGAACACCCCTACCCTAACAAAAATACCTTTGCTATTCACCTTATCTATTTCCCTCATGATTTTATAAACGTTTATAAGCTCAACCCTCAATGCCCTACTCTCTAAGGTAAAAGGTTGCAACCTATCCAACCTCTCATTATAACACAAAACTTCAGTCCTGATAACATCCTTGTAAATCTTTTCTGCACCTTTTACCAATTTAATAACATCCTTCTTATCACAGGGCAACCAGAACAGTACACTGTACTCCAAAAGTGGTCTCACCAATATCCTGTACAACCTCAACATGATGTCCCAACTCCTAAAGTCAATGCTCTGACTAATGATGGCAAGCATGCCAAATGCCTTCTTCACCACCTTGTTTACCTGTGATGTGACTTTCAAGAACTATGTATTCCTAGGTCTCTTTGTTTGACTATACTCCCCAGGGTCCTACCATTAACTGTGTAAGCCCTGCCCTGGCTTGTCTTACCAAATGCAACACCTCACATTGAAATAAGTGAGACTCAGTCTGCCACTCGACGGCCCAGTTCATCAAGGTCTCATTGGACTCATAGATAACCTCCTTCACTGTCCACTATACCATCAATCTTGTTGTCATCCACGAACTTACACTGAATTCACTGGTCAAAAGCAGACAGAGTGGCTAAATTTACACTCCTGTCTGCTGTCAGTCCAATTGCCCCATTTTGACTTACTGCTGGCATTTAAGGAAGAAACTGATGCTATTGCTGTGCACTTAAGGACCAAAAGACCGACCTGAAGTAAGAATGAAAATTAAATCAAAATATCATTCCTTTTTTTTAATGAAAGCAAAACCAATGAATGTGCATCAAAAGACAAGTTGTCCACTAGAGTATACACTGGCTCAAATTAAAATTAGCTGGCATCGACTCGGGGAGAAATAAGATAAAATACCTCAAATGGCTATGACTTTTGAAACTCTCTTCAGTAGACTCATCAATAAGTTTTAAAAAAGACCATATGGTTCAACTGATTAACGTTGGGTCATTAAAACCCGCTACAGGTCATCACAATCATAATTACAGAAACTAACTGTAATATTGCTGAAAAGTTCTCTGATCAAATGCAAATAGCCAATTAAAAATTAAATTACACTCTATGCAGAGTCAATTATTTAATATTTCATGTGTCCATTACAACAGAATTGTGAAAGTGAAAATGAAAAACTTGTGCCATTAATTTAACATACCAATTGGAAAACGGATAATTTCGTAGTAATCTGGAGCCTCAGACTTTTTTACTGGTTCCATGAAAGGCCAAGCACTAGGGTGACTCTGTTAAAGAAAAGTGAGTTACATGAGATTGTGAATACTAAAACTGGAATTCTAGTTTGTTTATAAGGGCGCATGTAAAATAAATAAAACTAAAACATACTAATTAATATAGCCAATTTTCAATACCATGAAGCAGTGGGAGAGAGATGTGGCTCTGTAGTTCTCTACAGAGGTTGACTACCTCAGCAGTATTATCATGGGTAGTTGCCAACAGAAGATGGTTAGTTGCTTTCAGTGAAAAGCAAGTTACATGGACTCCCACTCAGGTACAACCTGAGTTAGCATCTAGTATTGCATTTGGAATACAGAACAGCACGAGCAATAACGTTATCATTATTTCCACTCATGTTGTGTGAAAATTCAAGGAGAGAAAGAATTTTAAAGTCGACTTCAGAACAGTATGAGACTGGTTTCAAAACAAAAAGATTGGTTATACCACCAATACTGCAAACCAAAAAAAACTTGCAGCCAAATGGATAACGGAATCCTGCTCATAAATTTTAACTGATTTATCATAGAAATTTCACTGACTATAATTATATATGCAATTTAACTATTTGATACTGCAGCAGTTGAGCACAAAATGCTATTTAATGCATTCAGAAAATACATTCGATAAAGATTTCATGCTAATTCAATGTAATTTTGGATTTTATGCATCTATTATTGCAAAAACAGTGACTCAATGATAGGTGTTCAATGTCAGAAGTCAGGAGATTAATAGCACAACTGTAATGTTCACACAAGTAAAACAGTCCTTTAAGCATATCCTAAGTACATCCTAAGCGTCCCGTATTTCACAACCTTTATTTGTGCCAGTAAATTTTTCAAAGAGTTGTGCAACTGATCCGGATCCTTCAGTTCCTTCCTAGAAAACAAAATAGAAATTAACTATGATCTTCACTAACATACTTTTAATTAAAGACTAATGCAATTTCAATTATTATAGTTGGGAAAATGTACCATTTATATACAGTAGGAGAAGCACTGCACGGAGACAGACTCTTCGGTCTAACTCGTCCATGCCGACTCAATATCCTAAATGAATCTAGTCTCATTTGCCAGCATTTGGCCCAAGTCCCCCTAAACCATTCCTATTCATGTACCAATCCAGAACCCTTTTAAATGCTGTAATTGTACCTATCTCCACAACTTATTTTGGTTGTTCATTCCATACACGCACCACCCTCTGAAACAATTGCCCCTTAGACCCCTTTTGAATCTTGTTCTTTTCACCTTAAACCTATGCCCTTTAGTTTTGGAATCCCCTACCTTGCCGGAAAGACCTTAACTATTCACTATATCCATGCCCGTCATGATTTTATAAATCTGAGGTCAGGCCTCAGCCTCCAACACTCCAAACAAAATAGCCCCAGCCCTTTCAGCCTCCCCCTATAACTCAAACCCTCCAACCCTGGCAATATCCTTGTAAATATTTTCTGAACCCTTTCAAGTTTCACAACATCTTTCCTATAGCTGACAGAGCAGAAATGAAGGCAGCATTCCAAAAGAGATCTAACCAACATCCTATACAGCTGCAACATGACTGCCCAACTCCTTTATTCAATCCAATGATTAATAAAGGCAAGCATACCAAATGCCTTCTTCACTACCCTGTCTACCCATGACTCCACTTTCAAAGAAGTAGCTGCACCCCAAGGTCTCTTTGTTCAGCAACACTCTTCAGGACCTCACCATTAAGTATACAAGTCCTGCCCTGATTTGCCTTACCAACATTTCATTTTCTAGATCAGCCCAAGGTCCTGTTATATTCCGAGGTAACCTTCTTCGCAGTCCACTACACTACTAATTTTGGTGCCTTCTGCAATCTTACAAATCATACTTCCTATATTCGCACCAAATCATTCATATAAATGACAAAAAGCAGTGGACCCAGCACTGATCCTTGAGGTACAATGCCAGTCACAGGTCTCCCAGTCTGAAAAGTAATGCACCACCTCCTTCTATCTCCGACCTTCAAGCCAATTTTGATTCAAAATGACTAGTTCTCTCAGCACTCCATGTGATCTAGCCTTGTTAACCAATCCACCATGCAAAATCTTGACAAATGCCTTACTAAAGTCCATATTGACAATGTCCACCACTCTGCCTTCATCAATCCTCCTCAGAATGTTTTCAAAAAACTCAATGTTTGTGAGACATGATTTCCCAAGCACAAAGTCATGTTGACTATCCCTGATCAGTTCTTGCCTTTTCAAATACAGACAAATCCTGTCCCTCAGAATCTCCTCCAATAACTTGCCCACCACTGACGCCAGGCTCTACTGGTCTGTAGTTCCCTGGCTTTTCCTTACCACATTTCTTAAATAGTGGCACCACATTAGCCACCCTCCAGTCTTCCAGCACTTCACCTGTGACTATCAATGAAACAAATATCTCAGCAAGGGGCCCCAGCAATCACTTCTCTACCTTCCCACAAAGTTCCCAGGTACACCTGATCCAGTCGTGGGGACTTATCCACTTTTACACGTTTTAACATGTCCAACACCACCTCCTTTTGTAATATGGACATTTTGAGAGATCATTATTTATTTCTCCAAGTTTGCTAGCTTCCATATCCTTCTCCACAGTAAACAAGAATGCAAAGTACACATTTAGTATCTCACCCATCTCCTGATCTTTAACAACTGTCTCTAGTTGCTCTTTTGTCCTTAATGTATTTGTAGAATCCATTTGGATTCTCCTTTTCCCTATTTGCCAAAACTATCTCATGTCCCCCTTTTGCCCCGATTTCACTCCTTACTGCTCTTATACTCCCCTAGGGACTCACTCGATCCCTGTTGATTAAATCTGACTTTTGCTTCCTTCTTTTCACTGACCAGAACCTCATTCAGCATTCCCTACACCTACCAGCCTTGCCCTTCACCCTAACAGTTCTGCCACTTGTCTGGCAGATTTACAATGCAGGCATGAAAAGCCACTTGTGTCAATAATTTGTATAAAGAATGGAAATGGAGCTTTGCTTCAGCGTTAAATATTCTTAATGTACATACATTTTATAAAAAAAACTTTAAGCTGCCATGACAATTAACCTAAAGAGAAATCAATAACTCTTTATTTAATGCAGACTTAATGGATCATCATCATTATGAAGGAATAGATCATCCAATTAGGATGGCAATTGAGTACAAAACAGAAATCTTTACTTCCTTTTACAGAGGAAGCAAATAAATAGTAATAAAATTTTCATGGTTCCTGCACTCAAACTGTAGTAAAAACTAATGGTAAAGGGTTTATGTTCAGGGAGGTAACCATTAACCCTCTTACATTAAAACAGACTTAACTAATTTTTACCTAATTTTAATAACTGTTTAAAGATCAAATGCTCATGATACCACTTCAAAACAAAGCGCTACTGTGCTGCAAAGTAACTGGGATCTAGTGAACAGAAAGCAGATCAGTTATTATTTATAATTGATACATTGATTTATAGTTATATAGCTCTGTTGGCTGGATGGTTGGATTGCAGTGCAGAGTGATGTCAACAGCATCAGCTGAGACCACCTATGAAGGACTCTCTTTCTCAACCTCTCCACTTGCCTGAGGCATGACCACCCCAGTTTAAATCACCACCAATCATCTCTCTCAAATGAGAGCAGTCTTATGGCCTCTTGGACTAAGGCAAGTTTTAACTTAGTTACAAATATGGAAACTTCTTAATCAGACTCCTTGAAGTCATTGAGAAATTAAATGTATTTTCTTAACTTGAAACAGTTATAAAGATATGTACCAGACAAATTCAATACCTCATCAATATCCTTTTTACTGGAATGGGCCAGGACAGTGACATCATATTCATCGCCATTCATAACACTTGTGATAATGATGTGGCCCATACCAACTTATAACGCAGCATGGATGATATATTTTTAAAATGTGCTGAATGGCAAGAATCATGTGAACCATATAAATATCAGATTTAACAACCCACTTTAACCAGAAAAAGTTTTGTCATCTTCCCAACCTTAAATATCACTAGCATCACTGAACCCCAAATGCTAACATCTCCATTAACTAATAAGCTAAAGTGAGCCAACTCTGTACACACATGGCGACCAGAGCAGGAAAGAGACTGGGCACAACTATGTAACCACAGCTCACTTTCCAACTCCACAAATCTTCAACATTGAAAGGCTCAGGCAAGATAACCTTCATTGCTTACCAAGGATGTAGGCAGAGCGCTTCAGAGTTAGCACTACAGCTCAGACCACTGACCTAGCTCTCACCACCTTAGTCAATATTGACCCACACTGTCTCCAATTCATCTGCTCAACAAGATGCAGTGCACCAATTCCCCCTCATAAATACCAATAGGGTTGAGCAGCACATGGAATAAGTGACAATGTAATAAGTTGGGATGTTTATCTCCATTCGCTCTTCATTCTCAGCAAATCTTTCTTGGGTTGTATTGGCACAAAAAGCCTTTGACAAAACATTCTTACCCTTTCTCCTTGCCACTAGGTTTCCATCCAGTTTCCTCTGTTGGAGAGAAAAAGATGAGGATTTTTCAACTTGGGTTAAAGGTAAAGAATAAACACTAACTTGGGTTTTGGGACATAGTTAAAACAAAAAGTTTCTCATACTTCCAATTGCTCAAAATGTTACATTAGAATAATTAAAGCATATTTCACTGTGGTAAGTGGACATAACAGTCAAGGCTAGTATTTGTTGTTTGTTCCTAAAAAGGAACTGATGAACTGCTTTCTTGAACTATTGCAGTCCATTAGGTTCAAGCCATTGTGCTATTAGGGAAGAAGTTTAAGATTCCGATCTGGTAAAACACGGGAGAAGCAAAATAATTACAAGTAAAGATAATGTGTGGCTTGGAGGGGAACTTTCAGGTGGTGCTCCCACGTGTATGCTGCTCTTGTTCTTTCAGGTCAACTGATTGGATGATGCTTTTGAAGTAGCCTTGATGAGTTGAGGGGGTGGTAATGGAATCCAAGTCAATGTGTTTGTTGATAGAGTTCTGGCTGGAATGCCATGCTTCTAGGAATGCTCGTGTGTGACATTTACCACCCCCTGAGAAAAAAAGAACAGGAAATTACATCACCATAGGAAATGACATAATCACCCCCAAACATATAAATAGAAAGCAGGAAACACTAGCAGTGCTTCATCTGGAGGCTTACTGAAGATGTTACCTAGTATGGTGAGGAAACGTCCGAAACTGAGCCTTCCAGTTCAGTGAGCAAACCTACACCCAGAACCTCAACTTAAGCTACAAATCTTCTCAAACCTCCTCCATCCATGTTCGGACCAAGGTTGTAATGACATCAGGCGCAGAGGGCCCCAGCAGAACTACGTTTAGCACAAGTAGATTATTGTTAAGTGTTATTTATAATACATTTGACAACACCTGCCATCACTTTGCTGATGATCAAAAGGAGGCCGATGAGGTGGTAATTGCTCGGAAGAATTTATCCTACTTTTTGTAGTTAGTGTGGAAATCTTCATTATTACCAGATCATTGCTGGGGTCACACCCATTACACAGTCCAATCCCTTCAGCCTTTTCGTATACAACTGTGAATTAAGTTGGTTTAAGACCAGCACCTGTGATCAGGTTGCCAGTAGATTGATACAGGTTACCCACTCAAATCTTTTAGCTGAAGGTGATTACAAATGATTGAACCTAGTGTTTTGCACTTACGTGCTAGGTACCAGCACTGCATTTGCAGATATTTGTGAAGCCTCTTCCTCCTGATAATTGATTAGACAAATGAAGCAGATAGCTTTGTTTCATAATTAATGTGTCAATTAATTTACAATTAAAAGTCAGTGGCTTAAAACGTAATATAATTGCTGAAAGATGATGAGCAAAATTGAGAGCAATTTGACTGATTTGGAGAAAGAATGGACTAATTTGCCACCTCATGTGTGTTTTGGATGCCAGTTCGTCAGGGCCACCTCTTCCTAACCAATGAGTGAATGGAATAACTTGTTGTTTGTTTCCACCTAGATAGTCATTAGATTATTAATTTGGCAGATAGGGATTACTTGGATCAATTCAAATTTTGTTTTGCCTGCGGGATGCTTGACATTTGTGATATTTTGCATGTGAAGGTTTGCGCTAAACACAAACTTTTAAATCTATGCACAGTTGTCAGGGTGAACGTTTACTCAAAAGGACGATTTGTGTAATTGCACAGATCAAACAAAACTTGGTACACAAATAGCATCAGTGGCAGCACCATGCAAAATTGTTCAAGAACCAGGTTCCTCAGCTTCACCTGTGGACCAGTTTTAGGCTTTGAATCAGCTCAGATTTGGAGAACCTAATTTAATTGAAGAATATTATAGATTGCTTATTTGGGAATGCATTTGGAAATGTGATTTACTAGACAGCTGATTCTTGGAATCACTTGAATAACAAGGGCTATGAGGGGAATAATGGAAATATGTAAAATATTCATTGGCAATGAAACTGTGCATCCCAGAAATCGAAAAATTATAACTTTTATATGCAAATTGGGTTGCTGTAGTTTCAGAACTTATGCAGTATAAAATATTTTTTCAGCTGAGCAGTGGCTCATTTCGTGGCATTCTCAAATCAGGAGACAAAGTTGTAGATTCAACTCCCACTTGGAGTTGAACACACAAACCTAGGCTGATATTCCACTGCTCAACTGAGGGAGTGCTGCTCTGTCAGGTGTGTCTTTCAGTTAAACTGAGACACCATCTGCTTGCAAGGATGCCCACTACATCTCTTAGTTGAGACACTTTGGAACATACTCTCTCAGAAAGCAATGCAGGCAGGGTCACCGAACATTTGTAAGACAGAGGTGAATAGATTCTTATTAGGAAGGGGAATCAAGAGTTTGTTGGGATAGATGAGAATGTAGAATTCAAAGTACAAACAGATTAGCCCTGAATGGTAGAGCAGGCACAAGGACTGAATGATCAACTTCTAGTTCTGTTTTCATAGCACAGTTAACTAAAATTTGTTTCGATCTTGCTCCAAGATCAAGTCTTCATTAAAACAGATCACATATATTCCTGCATTGTTTACCACACATTTCCTGCATAATGATATTGATGTATCTATCATATTCTCATAATCAATGTACCTTCAGCATTTCTACGCATTCTTTATTCACTCTTCTGAAATGGAAAACTTACGAATTCCAGGTATACTCTCTATGGGTATCTGCCGAACTCCTTCCTTGAAGCAGGTGAGGCCAGGGTAAACCTTCCGAATCTGAGCTTGCTTTCTCTCAATCAACTTCTTAATGATCTGTATGGGAGGCAGAGGTTTACAATGGCTTCGATTAGAATAGGTTGATAGAACTGTAACCAACTAGGAGAAAGTGAGGACTGCAGATGCTGTTTTTTCCAATCCTTGTAAGAAGGGCTTATGTCCGAAACGTCGATTCTCTTGCTCCTTGGATGCTGGACCTGCTGCGCTTTTCCAGCAACACATTTTTCAGAACTGTAACCAATTTGGGGGAAAAAATGCTACCCAGATGCTCTACATGCTGAAAATTTGCAGTATGTTAAACGTTTTTTTTAAACACAGGAACATGAATAATTTTAAGTAGTTAGCAATATTCATGCATTATTACCTTTTCGAATTGATGCTCAACAGCTGAGAAACATTTTTTAAAATGGCTTGTGTCTTGTTATACAACTAAACTTTTCTTTGACATGCATAACTTGTACAAAAATGTCACTTGTAAATGGTACTGACACCAACAGAAATACAACTACAGAGAGAATCTAGGTACAGCTTAGGTTTTCAACAGATATTTAGGTGAATAGAATATTAAACATATATATTGAACTAGTCACTCACAGCTGGTATGTAATGCTTTACAGATTTTAGACAGGACTTTTCTTCCTCAGTTGCTATCCTGCCTTTGGGATACAAGTCAAGTCAGCCACCTATAAATGTTGGCTAGGGGAGGCAAAGGGTGGCATTTGGAAAACATGGAAGAACTCCCCACCTACGTTCGGGACACCACCCATGCCCTCCACCTGCTCCATGATTTTCGCTTCCCCGGTCCCCGACGCCTTATTTTCACCATGGACATCCAGTCCCTGTACACCTCCATCCCCCATCACGAAGGACTCAAAGCCCTCCGCTTCTTTCTTTCCCGCCGTACCGACCAGTACCCTTCCACTGACACCCTCCTTCGACTGACTGAACTGGTCCTCACCCTGAACAACTTCTCTTTCCAATCCTCCCACTTCCTCCAAACGAAAGGAATAGCCATGGGCACCCGCATGGGCCCCAGCTATAGCCTGCCTCTTCGTAGGATATGTGGAACAATCCATCTTCCACAACTACACTGGCCCCACCCCCCACCTTTTCCTCCGCTACATCGATGACTATATCGGCGCCGCCTCGTGCTCCCACGAGGAGGTTGAACAGTTCATCCACTTCACCAACACCTTCCACCCCGACCACAAATTCACCTGGACAGTCTCAGATTCCTCCCTCCCCTCCCTCGACCTTTCTATTTCTATCTCAGGCGACCGAATCAACACAGA
>NC_057742.1:13094935-13097824 GCF_004010195.1 Chiloscyllium plagiosum
CTGACCTATCACCCTCACCTTGACCTCTTTCCACCTATCACATTCCGATGCCCCTCCCCCAAGTCCCTCCTCCCTACCTTTTATCTTAGCCTGCTGGACAAACTTTCCCCATTCCTGAAGAAGGGCTTATGCCCTAAACGTCGATTCTCCTGTTCCCTGGATGCTGCCTGACCTGCTGCGCTTTTCCAGCAAACATTTCCAGCTCTGATCTCCAGCATCTGCAGACCTCACTTTCTCCTTTTGGAAAACATGGCCAATTTAGCACCAACCTTTGTGGACCCAATCCAATCAAGATCGGTGGTTGGAGTTCAGGGTCTGAACATCCACTGGGAGGTGTTTGGCCAAATATCAGTTGCCCTGCTGCAGGAGCGCATGTTGCTGGAGTATGTAGACAGGTGTGAGGATGCCCCCATTCCTGAACTGTTGGCAACATACGTGGCTATGCAGTAAATAAGAGTGCCAGAAGGTTTGAACCTGCACACAAGGGGGGAATCGCCACTACTATTGAGAGGTTTTGAAGCAACAACTTGCATACCAAATGGTGCCTTTGTCTTCAATGCTGGGGGAAGGGGTGGAATTTGCACATGTGCACTGTTGGGGAGGGGGGGGGGTTGAACAGAACAAGGTAGCTCTGAAGAACTCATATTGGATTTGTAATGTTAACTCTGGCTGTATCTGAGAAGAGAGAAACAGACTTGCTGAGTTCCTCCAGCACTTGTGTTTGTTTCAGATTCTATGGTATTGTGCTTTTGTTCAGGTAGATCTGTGATAAGGTGGAAGGCAGAAGTGATTAAATGTTAAAATGAGTAATGATGCAAAGCAAAAGAATACGGTCAAAGGACAGCACAAAAAACAAAAGATATGTCTGGTGGAGCTGTAAATGACAACAGCAGAATCATGACCAGCATTTGTTGCAATGTCATCAGGGTTGGAAGATAATTAATAAAGGTGACACTGGCTTTGTGCTGCAGTTGTTTTACATCACACGATTCTTTCCTTATTTTGATATTTTAAGTATAAAAATTTGTTAATAATGGAACTCTTTGAAGTAAACATTGTAATGACTTTCTCGCTCCAGTGATGACACTGCAGGAAGAGCAACTACAATGTGATAAAATTACATGTGGACATAAGAATTTATAAGCCAAAAAAAATGAACAAGTTTATACAATTTAAAGTTTTAAATATTTGTAAAGAATACCTAATTTAAAAAAAAAGGTTAAATCACTAGAAAGTATTAAACCTGGCACTGAAGCCATGACTGCCTTCAAGACTACATGGTTTAACTAAAGCCCTATACTCAGGCTAGATAACTATTGTGTAATATTATCACACATCTAAGCCAAACATACAGAAGTAAAGGTCTCTAACAATACAGAAATAATATTTCTCAAGTGGGTTAGATGGTCTTACCTCTTTCTGCTTCTTTATAATGTGAGACAATTCAGTGTAAGGGATTTTGGGATTAAGCTCACATTCCATTAACGTTGCTCCTTCATAGTCCTTGATGTAACCCACATATCGGGTTTTGGGAACCTTTATATCCTTTGAAAATCCCTGAAAAGAGACAGAACAGAGTATCATAAAGTTAAGTTCATTTTTATTAAAATCAATGTTGTGTCTTGAATCCATGAATCTGATTTTTCTGATCACAGCAGTACCTGCTTTTTGAAGTAGCCAATGGCATATTCATCAGCATATGTCAGGAAATGCAGAATGTTGTGCTTAATGTGATATTCCTTCAGGTGATTCATCAAATGTGTCCCATAACCCTGTTATATTGAAATATTATTAGTTAATATGTATTTCCTATACATTCACTGGTGCATACTAGTGAGAGAACATACACTTCACACAAGTTCAATGAAAAGCTCATCTCAACACCCAGGATTGAACAACTGCAAAAATTTCAGTCTCATTGAAGTTTGAACTATTGCACTAAGAACAGAATGAGTCACATGAAAAACAAATTTAAATTAAACTTTTGTCCAACAGATACAATAATTTTTTTTTTAAAAGTACAAAACATATAAAAACCACTTTTTTCATACCATTATGATAGCATCATAATTCAATTGTGCCCCACTTTTGCACAAGTCATCAGCAATGTGATAAATACACAATAAAACCAACAAGGTGACTAATTTTCCTGACTAACATAAATAGTTCACACCAGGTTGGTCACTAACAAGCAACAAACTTATTCTTTAATAAATGGTAACCAAAAATTTGGATTACTAATTACTACTGTGCAACTAAGCTACACTCTCTTAAAATGCTAAGCATACATACACGCTCATTCTTGAATAAAGGCAGACAAAAATAGACTACTTGACACAAATTTAATGGGTGGAAGAACAGACAGGGAAAAACAAATTCTGCAGGGTGACTGGTTTCTCACAATTCTTGTGTTTTTTCATGGTAAACTGATCCTTCTCCATACAGCAATGGTCAATCTCTACTCAATAATTGATCATATAAGACCTAGGTCTTTTCTCATAGTAAAGCTCTCTCTTTTCAGAGCCTTCAAGCTTCATATTTTTTATTCAAAGAGATGAGAGATGCTTGCTTTTTCTTCGGCTTCTGATGTCTTAGTGCACCAAGCGTAAGTCTATTCCAAATTGCAACTAGACTGACCCAAGGGTTGTCATTAAGTACTTTTCCTGAACTATAAAGACTCCTTGTGTTACTGTCTCGAAGTATCCACCGCACCACTTGGTGGAAACTTTAGCTTGTACGGCTATAGTTTACACAACACAATCTCAGTTGGTCTTCAACTTACAAACCTTTCGTGGAATATTTGGCCACATACAGTCTAAATTCCAATTTCCAGTTAATAATCCAAAATGGAAGAACATCTTTGATGCTTTGCACTAGCTCAACAAGAAA
>NC_057742.1:13098660-13100969 GCF_004010195.1 Chiloscyllium plagiosum
GAGAGAGAGAGCGCGAGAGAGAGCGCGCGAGAGAGAGCGCGCGAGAGAGAGCGCGAGAGAACCTGCCCAGTAACCGCCTTTGCTGTTTGAATTCGTGTATCGCTGGACATCAGAGTGCATCTGGGAAAATTAACAAACAGTGAAATTCACAACTGATCTTGGATGAACTTTTGGGCGAAGTTCACAACACAGAATCAGATAAGTTAATTGTTGTTTTAAGTCTGTCCAAGAGAAAGGCTGCAGTAGTGAGTATAGTGGATTTTATGTTTTTGGAGATAAGTCTCTTGACTAAACTTAAAATACAAGCCTAGCTATTAATTTAACCTGGGGCAGTGTTTGTAGAGAATAAGATGATGTATTTTCTGGGTCTGTAGATTGTGAAGGAGCAAAAATGGCCTTTGCAGTGATATGTACTTCTTGTCAAATGTGGCAGTTTAAAGAGAGTATAAGGGTTACTAAAGATTATATCTGCCATCAATGCTGTTGGACGCGAATCTTATCAGATCAAGTGGATCGGTTGGAGAGACAGTTAGAAGCGATAAGGAATTTGCAACAGCAACAGTATGTGATGGATGGCAGTTATAGGAAGGGGGGAAAGTCTCAGATACAGTCACATAGATGGGTTAACTCCAGGAAGGGTAAGAGAGGTCGGCACCTAGGGCAGGAATCTTTTGTGGGTATACCCATTTCAAACAGGTATGCTGTTTTGGAAAATGTAGGGGTGATGGATTCTCAGGGGAACGTAGCACGAACAGCCAAGTTTCTGGTATTGAGACTGGCTCTAATGCAACGAGGGGTACGTCGGCTTTCAAGAGATCAATTGTATTAGGGGATTCTGTAGTCAGAGGTACAGACAGACGTTTCTGTGGCCAACAGAGAAGAAGCAGAATGGTGTGTTGTTTCCCTGGTGCCAGGATCAAGGATGTCTCAGAGAGGGTGCAGAATGTTCTCACAGGGGAGAGGGACCAGCAGGAGGTCATTGTCCACATTGGAACCAACGACATTGGAAGGGAAACATTTGAGACTCTGAAGGGAGATTACAGAGAGTTAGGCAGAAATTTAAAAAGGAGGTCCTCAAGAATAGTAATATCTGGATTACTCCCAGTGCTACGAACTAGTGAGGGCAGGAATAGGATGATAGAGCAGATGAATGCATGGCTGAGGAGCTGATGTATGGGAGAAGGATTCACATTTTTGGATCATTGGAATTTCTTTTGGGGTAGAAGTGACCTGTACAAGAAGGACAGATTGCATCTAAATTGGAAGGGGACTAATATACTGGCAGGGAAATTTGCTGCTTGGGAGGATTTAAACTAGTAAGGTGGGGGGGGACCCAAGGAGATAGTGAGGAAAGAGATCGATCTGAGATGGGTACAGCTGAGAACAGAAGCAAGTCAAACAGTCAGGGACAAGGTAGGACTAATAAATTAAACTGCATTTATTTCAATGCAAGGAGCCTAACAGGGAAGGCAGATGAACTCAGGGCATGGTTAGGAACATGGGACTGGGATATCATAGCAATTACGGAAACATGGCTCAGGGATGGGCAGGACTGGCAGTTTAATGTTCCAGGATACAAATGCTACAGGAAAGATAGAAAGGGAAGCAAGAGGGGAGGGGGAGTGGCATTTTTGATAAGGGATAACATTACAGCTGTGCTGAGGGAGGATATTCCTGGGAAGTTATTTGGGTGGAACTGAGAAATAAGAAAGGGATGATCACCTTATTGGGATTGTATTAATGACCCCCAAATAGTCAGAGGGAAATTGAGAAATAAACTTGTAAGGAGGTCTCAGCTTTCTGTAAGAATAATAGGGTAGTTATGGTAGGGGATTTTAACTTTCCAAACATTGACTGGGACTGCCATAGTGTTAAAGGATTAGATGGAGAGGAATTTGTTAATTGTGTATAAGACAATTTTCTGATTCAGTATGTGGATGTACCTACTCGAGAAGGTGCAAAACGTGACCTACTCTTGGGAAATAAGGCAGGGCAGGTGACTGAGGTGACAGTGAGGGGAGCACTTTGGGGCCAGCGACCATAATTCTATTCGTTCTAAAATAGTGATGGAAAAGGATAGACCAGATTTAAAAGTTGAAGTCCTAAATTGGAGAAAGGCCAATTTTGACGGTATTAGGCAAGAACTTCCAAAAGCTGATTGGAGGCAGATGTTTGCAAGTAAAGGGACGGATGGAAAATGGGAATCCTTCAGAAATGAGATAACAAGAATCCAGAGAAAGTATATTCCTGTCAGGGTGAGAGGGAAGGCTGGTAGGTATAGGGAATGCTGGATGACTAAAGAAATTAAG
>NC_057742.1:13101519-13102287 GCF_004010195.1 Chiloscyllium plagiosum
TAGATGTGATCTATATGGACTTCAGTAAGGCGTTCGACAAGGTTCCCCATGGGAGACTGATTAGCAAGGTTAGATCTCATGGAATACAGGGAGAACTAGCCATTTGGATAGAGAACTGGCTCAAAGACAGATGGTGGTGGTGGAGGGTGGTTTTTCAGACTGGAGGCCTGTGACCAGTGGAGTGCCACAAGATTCGGTGCTGGGCCCACTACTTTTTGTCATTTACATAAATGATTTGGATGTGAGCATAAGAGGTACAGTTAGGAAGTTTGCAGATGACACCAAAATTGGTGGTGTAGTGGACAGCAAAGAGGGTTACCTCAGATTACAACAGGATCTGGACCAGATGGGCCAATGGGCTGAGAAGTGGCAGAGGGAGTTTAATTCAGATAAATGCGAGGTGCTGCATTTTGGGAAAGCAAATCTTAGCAGGACTTATACCCTTAATGGAAAGGTCGTAGGGAGTGTTGCTGAACAAAGAGACCTTGGAGTGCAGGTTCATAGCTCCTTGAAAGTGGATAGGATAGTGAAGAAGGCGTTTGGTATGCTTCCTTTATTGGTCACAGTATTGAGTACAGGAGTTGGGAGGTCATGTTGCAGCTGTACAGGACATTGGTTAGGCCACTGTTTGAACATTGCGTGCAATTCTGGTCTCCTTCCTATCGGAAAGATGTTGTGAAACTGGAAAGGGTTCAGAAAAGATTTAAAAGGATGTCGCCAGGGTTGAAGGTTCTGAGCTACAGGGAGAGGTTGAACAGGCTGGGGCTG
>NC_057742.1:13106711-13140314 GCF_004010195.1 Chiloscyllium plagiosum
TGAGCTCACTGAATATTTCAATTCTAACCAAAAAGAAACTATATACATCAGTTGGTCTTCTAGCAGTTAAGATTTCTAAGTAGTTCTTAGAAGTTTTCTATTTTATATAGAAGGTACATATTTTAAAAATTATTGCTGATTATAAGGTATCATTTGTCTTTGTGAAACTCAGCTACATCATGAAATGCTCCAAAAAGTACTTACGGGTCAAAGACAAGCCTTGTGATGTATTCTTTTGGCATACGTGGCAACTGATGTGAGAAAACATTTTGTAAGCCAACCAACCACATCATTATTTTCTTATTTGACCTCTGAGAAAGTGAGTTTCCTATGACATGAAATTCAATAACACCTCGCCGCTCCTCCAGACGTGCAGCTTCATCACGAGCTGCATTTGCAGACAACAAATTTGTCTAAAAGAAACCCACAAACAAAATGTACATTAGAATTCTCAACCATTGCCTACAACTCTTAAGCAACTCAGTTCATTCTCATCAGCAAAACTTCAAGGGAAAGGTTTGTTTTAAAGTAAAACAGAAAAATTGATGAACTTGCAGCAGTATAGTTACAGTACTATCTAAATAATGAATTACAACATAGGATGCAAGATGCAATAACTTAAATTTACCAATTTGCTTTGCAATGCTTTTTCTGCTGCTTGTTTGTAAATTAAAGCACCATATTTGATTATCATCTCCCACATAAATGTCCTTATTCACAACAAAGTAAACAAAAGGAAATAAACGGAAGGGAAGACAGCATCGCCGATTCTTGCACAGGTGGTCATGGGCGTTTTGGGGCAGGGCGAAAATGTACACCAGAAATGACAGAGCATAATGCATTGAATGTGAAGGCTTATGGATTGGATGGCAGGGACAAGGGGAAACCTACTATACGCTTCAGTGAACATTGTGATGGAGAATCAGCGGCTGATGATCTACGAAGACCTATTGAAAAATCTGTTCTGCAAAATTGCATTTTTGGAGAGGAGATAGAGAAAAACTGGGAACTCTTACTGGAAGTGGGATGGATGAAGCAAAATCAAGTTAGATATGGGAATCTATGCATTCAATTGATAAATGAAGATGGAGAAGTCAAGAAAGCGGTAAACTGGAGATAGGATCTATGAAGGCAAGGGAAGGTTAGAAAGTAGAAGCAAAGTTGATTAAACATTTCAATTTGTGAGCACAGGAGAAAATGAATTCTACTCTTTTGTTCCTAAATACCTTCAACAATCATTGATATACAAAATAAAAACAGTGAGGGACAGGACCCAAACTAGCATGGAATAAAATTCTTAAAAAAGCCCATTAAAATGGCAGGCAAAAGTAGGACCGTTTGAGTATCCATAGTAACATAGCTTGTATTTGGAGGAAGTGAGTGGAGTGAAAGGAGAAAATGTTTCAATGTGAACAAGTTCACGAGGGGGAGAATGCAGCAATGGATGAGACAGGTTGAGCCCCATTTTAGTGAAAAAAGGGACCTAGGTATGACAGGTCCTCCTAAAGAACAGTGGCTTAGAGGGATTGGAGGCATGTGGTGAGACAGAGACAAGGAAACATTCAATTTGTGGAGGACTTGGCACAGTCATAGATGTAGGTGGGAAGAAACCATGCCAGGGAAGAAACAAATGCAACTGAAATAGGAAACAGCATCACAACTGATCCCTTAGTCCATACCTATGCAGACGCACTTTTAAGATAGGGAATATTGATTGATATTCCCCCCTTGAACTAAAATGATGAGGTTCATAGATACATTGCATTATTTCCAGCAGTAACCTACCTCTGGGCCCAACATAGCTGCTGGGTCTGTGATAGTCAACATTACTTCATTAACCAGCTCCATAGGAATGTCACCCATCACACGCATCCTCTTTGCATCTTCGAGGGTCATGGTGTCAGACATTTTCCTTTTTTCACCTGTAAGAGGCCAACAATTACCTTGAAGTGTTGGATTTTCTTTTTAAAAAGTTTCAAAAGCACGGCTTCAGGCAATTCACAAATTCAACCACTTGTCTTTATCCAAGTTAATTTGTCTCAGCCAGAGCTGACCACAATAGTAAAATTACCTTCATTGCCTCTGTTCTGAAAACATGTACACAAATAATGGATAAATATTGCACTTAGATGCCATCAAGATTCAGCTGCCTCTTAAAGCCAGTTTGCACTCTGCAAAAATAACAGCTTGATCTGTATTTGCTGTGTTTTTTTCTGCCTGACTGCATTCCAGTAACTAGATGTCTATGCCACTGGATCATAGCAGGCTTGCTATAACAGGGCTGACCCTACTGCTAAATACCCTATTGACCCGAGTTGCACAGACTCTCGAGCAAAGAGCAACTCCTGGTAGCAATGAAATCAGATCCAGTAACTATCACCATGTTCTGGAGGAAAACTAGGTAGACACTTTTTTTTTTGAGGGTCTGCATACTAAACTCATCAATGCTAGGTTGCTTGCAAAAAGGAAGGGAATTCACAAGTGAATCATCAGTTTTCCTCTCTCGTGTGACATTGGCAAATACCTTGAAATTAGTTAATTCTACTCTGAGCAGGGAATGATACACACTATAGGAAGAGTGAAAGGAATCCGGAAGAAAACTTACCCCACTTTATTGGACTTACATTAGAAAGGATTCTAAGTCATTGAGAGAGAGGAAAAAAGTGTATGTACAGTATTAAGCTTTCCTGTCACTGTGCTCGTTGCTAAACCAGATATAGCAAAAGTGATGTAACCTATTAACATGGATCTCAATAGTTCCTTCATTGGAGATTAAGTTTCCTTTTTCACTTCAACACAGAAAACTATGCCATCAGGTCACTCCATTTAAAATGTGAATTCCCCTACAACTGTATTTTTGCATGGCATTAAAGAAAATTGCTGCTGTGATTTAGAAGGCTCGTAACAATTTAAAGCATAAGTCAATAAATGGTGTGTGGATGCCACCATCTGACCAAGATGTATAACTGCATATTTAAGAAAAGCAGCAAATGTGACGAGAACATCAGTAGCTAATCTTGGCAAGCACAGCTAGGTTAAGCCTTGAATATTTAAGTCATGCTACAATACATCATCTATTATCTAGCACTTCATGTCTACTTCTTTCCATTTGTCATGCTAAATGGTAGGTGCTTACTCGACAAGCACAAAATAGTATAGAGATGGCTCACAGCCTCATCAATTAACTTGGCTGTTATATCATGGTACAGACTGCTTTCAATTGAATGTCTTAGGCACCTGCACTTGAACAGTCAAACTTTTAAAAAAAAAAGTAGGTTTAAAAAATCCTAATCCTACAATTTAGTGATCATAAACTGACCTATTGAAAGGATTCTACTGATCCATCTATTTACATGCATAACATGCATTAGTTCTAACTAAATAACAACATTTCTGATTTTTTAATCTGATAACCATGTTAGAAAAAACCTCTTGCAGTTCATTGGAGCATAATAATTACCTGGCTCTGGCTCAGAAACCCCCATTTCAACACTAATGGATGCTGGACTTGAGCTACAATTGATGTTTCTGCTTGATGTAGGGATACTAGGCACTGGGGATGGACTAACAGCTGAAAAATAAAATGTCAGTCATAAGACATTGTTATTCCAAAACAAGTTGCTATGAACAAATAAATCATTACACAAATAAATATATACAGTAGATGATCGGACATCCAAGCTACATTAAGTGATGCACATTGAACCAGAAAGAGTCTTTGAGCACTATTGGATATCTGCAGTGCAGTTCTAGCTTCAAATTAGTATGGGCAATGTGCATTAATCCTTCGAGGACTGAAGCAGCATTAAAACACTATGAACGTTAGGAACTACAGGCTTGCTGTCATACATGTCATCCACATGCTATTGTGTAATATTCAATATTAAGTTCAAATGGCCCATTTCATATATATACTAAGCATGTACAGTTGAAAGCTGGGAACTGAAGCTCTCTATGTTCACATTTCTGCCTGCATATTTTAAACCACTGCTCTGAACATCAATAAAACCCAAATTGAGTTTCTAGATTTGCAGAAAAAATTATGAAATGGGAATTAATAAATAAAAAAGCATTTTTTCCTGCTTTGTGCCCAATTGGAAAAGAAATATACTGGCAGTTGCGGAGCTCATTAATATTTATTTCTACCCAAGACTTGGTTGTGGTTAATGAAGGTCAGTCACTGTAGGACTAGAACATCACTGCTGGAGTACCCTAGGGTACTTCCTGAAACGCAAACATTTCAGTTTAATTTATGACCTCCCCTCCATCACAAAATGAGAACCAAGGCTGTGCACTAGGAACTGCACAATATACAGTTCCATTCCCATTCCTCAGATACTAAGCGGTCCTGGTTAACATTAAGTTTGGCATGCAAGTAGTATACATGTCATGCAGTGCAAGTCAATGAACATTTCCAACAGGAGAGAATATAACCATTTCAACTTGACATTCAATGATATTACCATTACTGATCCTTCCATCATCACGCTGAGGAGTATCATTCCAAAGAAACTGAACTGAATGAGCCATTTAAATTACTGTGGCTACAAGAACAGGGCAAAGACTGGGAGTTCTGCAGCAAGTAACTCACATCTTGACTCCCCAAAGCCAGCCAACATCTACAATGTCCAAGTTAGCAGTGTGACTGAAAACCATTTACCTGGACGAGGGCAGCTCCAACAACACTTAAGCTAATGTCATCCAGGACAACAGTTGATTGGTGCCCCATCTAAAGTAAACACTCACTGGTCCAGTGGCAACAATATGAACCATTTGCCTGATGAACTGCAGCAATTCACCAATGCTCCATCAACAACACTTCCTAATCTTGTAACTTCTACCACCAGCACCTGCAAATTCCCCCTTAAGCCACATAACATTCTGGCTTGGAACTACAGCAAATTTTGTTTTAATCAGCATCTTAACCTCTAGCACTCTTTATAAACTGGCAAAAATTATAATACTGGAAGCTTACAGTATTATCATGATTGCCATGATGTCAGAGTAATCAGTGGAGGATGGAAGTGAGAAGCCTCTCTGTCACCAAGTTTAAGGCAAAGTTGCATTATTACTCAAGTGATTTATGCTATAAATAAAGTATACACCCCTTGTATTACATTTCTATTAGTGTGTGTTTCTACATTGATCATGTGGATCTCTTGATCAACTGGAATATTTGATCAATTAGCACATTCCTGGTCTCATAGATGTCAGCTAATAAAATGGTTGCTGTATATAGTTGGTTTTTAGATCAAAAAAAATCTTCAATTCTCATCCCAACAATACTGTGGGATATCCACCAGATGGACTGCAGCAGTTCAAAGCAGCAGCTCACCAGCATCTCAGAGGCCAATCAAGGATGGGCAACAAATGCTGGGCATGGCACCGATGTCATAAACCAAAGAATAATTTTGAGAAGAGCTAGAGGATGAACACTTTTCATATCAGGCTTAAAATATTGAGTGTTCCAAGATTAAAAGATGCACATTTAAGGTTTTTCTTGTTCTGAACCAGGATGTCTCAATGTGTCCCTTAGTAAAGCACATTCTCTCACCAGTAATTTTGTGGCATCACTGAATGAGGCTTCTAGTTAATGTTGGAGGAGGGACAGTTTTCTGCTCAATCCACAACTACTTAAATACTAAAGAAAACATGGATGATAAATAAACAAACTTTCACCGGTGGGACTCTTCAATGAATCCTCCAACACAAGTGAGAGCACACACTGGCAGCAAGTGTCAAATATACAGGCAGATACCTGTCTGTTGCCCCAGTTGCACCCCTTCTGCAGCAGACAAAGTGAAATCAGAATCCCAGATTGGAGAACTCTGGCCATAAATTTCTTCTTCCAACATTGACAAGAATCTGCAAGATAAACAAAACTAAACTGCAATTTTGGAAAGATCATTGTATCCAAAAATTATACATTAGTTGAAACAGCTTAAAACACATCTTTATATATTACCCAGATAAGAACTCCAAATAAGAGGGACCATAAGTGATGTAAACAATGCAAGGGTGATATGAGAGGAAGAACATTTTCACTGGTTGGAAACGTGGTGGAGGCAGGTTCAGTTGAGGGATTCAAGAGGGCACGGATTGGTTTTTGTCAATTGTTACAGTGTACAAGCATATAGGGAAAAGGCAGAAGGTTGGCATTAGATAATAGAGCTGGTGCAAACACAATAAAGGCCAAAATAGTCCTGCATTAATAGTCCTGTGAAGGCTCTAACTTGTTTAATAAGAACAGACTCACTTCCAAGCGTTTGCTTCAGAATAAAACTAAGTGGTTAAGTACCCTTGGTAAAGATTTTTTTAAAAAACATTAGGCAACTTAATTTTTTTAGCTTTCAAGCTCCTCTTTGAATTGAGCTCAAACTTGCAAGGTAGATCAAGTTGCACATAAGCCCTACGCAGCTAGTTAAAGATTCCCACAACATATCAACATATTTATGCACTATCATACAATTTTTGTCAGTGCTATCAATTGATGATTCTAGTGTTTGAATCAAACCCAGATATATGCACTCTTCAGCCTTGTTCAACAAATGTTACTATTTAGCAGTACTATGAATGAGATCAGAGAGAAATTGTTGGTAGGTGAATTATGGGGGTGTGATGGCTTTAGCAGGAACATAGATTACTAGAACAGATGATAGGACATTGCTGTTGAAGATAACCAGGATTTTTGAAACCTTGATTCACCCACATATTTAGGATAAAGGTGTACGTGTAGGAACAGTTTCTGAGACGGTGTCAGAAGCAAAATGTTTATTCTGATAGCTGCTTCTAAGCTGTGCTTCTTTCACAGCCTCAAAGAAAATACTGCAAAAAAGTGCTGTATCAACGACAAGGGAAATTTAGGGGTGGTATTAGATCGAAGGAAGGGCATACAAATTAGCCAAAAACAAAGCAACAGACCTGAGGATTGGGAGGAGTTAATATTGCTGCAAAGAAAGACAAAGGGATTGACTAAGAAAGGGAAAACATGAGAGTAACATACATATTTTGGTTCTTCCTTCACAAAGGAAGGCACAATTAACCTCCAGACATGTCAGGGTATACATTGTCTAGTGACAGGAAGGAACTGAAAGAAATATTAGTAAGGAAATGGTGTTGGGGAAATTGATTGGATTAAAGGCAAATAAATTCCTAGGATTCAATAATCAACATCCCAGAGTACTTAAAGGAAGTGGCCTAGTAATAGCAGATGCATTGGTGGTCATCCTTCAAGATTCTGTCGACAATGGATTGGAGGGCAGCTATTATAACTGTCATTTTAAAAAGTAGGTAGAGAGAAAATGGAGATTCTGACTGGTTAGGCTGACATTAGTAACAAGGAAAATGCGAGAGTCCATTACAAAATACTTAATAGCAGAGCACTTAGAAAGCTGGGACATGATTGGACAAGAGTCAGCACAAATCTATGAAACTTGATAAATCGATTGGAATTTTACAAGGATGTAACTAGTAGAGTGAGAAGGGAAACAGCGGATGTGGTTTACTTGAACTTTCAGAAAGAATTTGCTAAGATTCCACTAATTGTACTAACTTGAGAATTGGTTGGCAGGCAGAAAATACAATGTCAGAATAATTGGATCATTTTCTTTGTGGCAACCAGCAACTAGTGGGGTACCACAGGAATCAGTACTTATATCTCAATTATTCACACAATTATATTAATGATTTAGATGAGTGATCTAACCGTAATATCTCCACGTTTGTGGATGACACAAAGCTGGGTGGGAAGGTGTAAAAATGAGAAAGATGCAGAGATGCTGAATTGGACACTGGCTAGGCAAATGCATTGCAGATGCAGTATTGTGGATAAACGTGAGGCTGGCCTCTTTGGTAGCAAAAGCAGGAAGGTAGATTATATTGCATGGAAATAGATTGAAAAAGGAGGTGGTGCAACAAGACCTGGGTGGCCTTGTACACTAGTTGCTGAAAGTAAATAGATAGCGATATCTTGTTACAATTGTATAGGGTCTTGGTGAGATCACACAGACAGTACTGTATGCAATTTTGGTCTCCTTATTGGAGGAAGGATGCTCTGGCTATGGAGACTGTGCAACAAAGGTTTATCAGACTGAGTTCGAACAGGACTATATTCACTGGAGTTCAGAAGTATGAGATGGGGGGTTTCATAGAAACCTATAAAATTTTAAAAGAACGAGACAGAAAAGCATAGGATGGATGTTACCGATAAACAGAGTACCAAACAAGGGGTCACAGTCCAAGGATATGTTATAGGTCATTTAGGACTGAGATCAGGAGAAGTTTCTTCACCAAGACAGTGGTGGGTCTATGGAATTGTCTGCCACAGAAAGCAGTTGAGGTCAAAACATTTACTGTTATCAAGTAGTTTGACACAGTTCTGAAGGCTGAAAGAATCAAAGGATATGGGGAGAAAGCAGGAACAGAGTTTAGACATGGATGATTAGCCATGATCATATGAATGGCAAAGCAGGCTCCAAGGGCAAAACGGCCTACTTCTCCTCACTTTGTGTAATCCTGAAGCATTAACCTCTTACTTTGGGAAGTGGGTGAGGATAAGTGTGCGTTTTTCTGGCATCAGCTTGTCTTTCTCCACCCTGAACTTCTCAAGCAACTGCCGTCGTGTGACTGTGAAGATGGACCTCAGCAGTGTCCTCCCAAAGACCTGTGTAGTTTCATATCGAGGAAGACTGTCACAGCTTTGAGGGACATGACAGTAGCAGAGCCACCTGGAATACAAAGAAGACCACGATTTTAAAAAATTACCCCGTATTCTTGCAAATAGAAATTCAAAAAGCCAAGGCTGAGACCTTAGAAACCAATGTGAAAATTTTACATTATTTCTTTTCAGAATTGAATATGTCAATATTTCTAAAATGATGCCAGTAAAAGAAAAACTTAGACCTATTTTACCAATGATAGAGTTCCTTCCTTTATCTGGCACATGAAAATGCCCACATAAATTAACAATTATGGAACAGTACAAAAATAGTGAAGTAGAAGATGCAAAACACCACTGTGCAAAAGGGATTGTTCTTCTAAGTTTGGTGATGAGAAAGATTATGGGGCAGAATGGAAAGAGCTTTACATTTTGCATCCAGCTGGTACATGACAGTGAACGCTTACCACAGACTGTTTTATTTGGTAAACATCCTTCACTTTAATCGGCTTAAAATTCATAAAATAATGCTAAACATCAAAGTCTCCCCGGCATAACAGCAAAAACCTTCTTCCCACACAGTAACTGGTTTTACACAGATCAGAGGTTGCAATGTTAATCGCATTATTCGTGTTTATAGACAAGAACAGAAACTATCGTCACCAAGTAATTGTTTACTTAAAACTAAAATTTCACAAGACTATACTCAAAAGGAAAGGATTAGCAAATAAAACAACAGCTCCCAACTAGCATGTGGAAACTATATCAAATTTAATACTGTACTCCAGGACACAAAGTTAAGATTCCTTCCTCCTTTTTCTCAGTTGGACCTCAGATGGTCTTTATATTGAACTGGTTTTGTTTTGAAATTCATTGATTCAACAAAGTCAAAAGGGAACTAACATAGTGTACCCCAGGTGCCAAAATAACTTTTCCCACTATCCATTTTACTTTTGGGATTGAAACCATTAGTCCAATATAAAATGAGTTGTGGCAGTCTTAAACAATTGCTGACAACAGCCAATATGCAAGAATACCCAATATTTGACAAATCTATATTATGTCTGTCACAATAAATGCTGCAGAAACTGAAAGTGTCACATTTGTGCAATAGAATGTTATTCCAACAGTCGAACTGCGACATATTGCTGAGAATGTTCGCAAAGTAAAATGAAAGAGAATGTTAGTTCATGTCTGGCTGAAAGAAGATTATGCTCACACCAAGTTTGCTTCTCAGATTCTTCATAGTGAGCAAATTCTAAAACAATTACTGAACTTTTCACAAATATATTTATAATGCTATCCAATTAATACCTGGTATAATTAACTTTGTATGCATCAACATCCTCGTTCTGTGACCTCTGCCGGAACTGAGATGGAGTTTCTAGTTTCCAGTAGTTCAAACAGAGCAGAAACATTTTGGAAAGTTCATACATTGTTTGCTTTTCTTTGGCAGGAATGTGGCTGAATTTGTACTGAACAAAATTAAAAATCCCCTGGTAGAAACAGAATATCAAAGATTTAAATTATCACGTGTACTCAAGATATTTTGCTTCAGTTTAAGACAACTTACCTTTAACGATTCCATTCTTAAATCTACATTATCAACTGCCTTGACCTCACTGTAATACATTTAAACTAGTAAGAGTCAACAGGATAAATAAATTAACTGTCACCAAAATAGCTGGAGAGCATTTTGAAGCTCAGGTTTAATTTGAACAGAATGTTCAAGCTGCCTGCTTCAAACTGACCTTCCAGTTGACAATTCAGCTGCATTATTGATCAATCTTTAGGATACTCATTGCAGCAACAGAGCAAGCATGACATGAAAGCCCTGGAGAGACCACCCAGATTATTTTTATGTGGTGCAAAGAACAATATCGAAAAAAATTAAAACTGGCATTTTCAGAATCTCAAATGTCTGACCAGCATCACATTCCAAGGACTTGTGCTGTACTATAATCTGAAGGTCTAATTTATAGCAAATGACCTTAAATTTGCATTTAAGCAGAGATCTATTATCTGAAATTGGCAGATTCCAACAAGGCAATCACCCTCATTTAGAGAATACTGCCTCATCCACTAATGCTAATTTTAACAAGTTAAAGGCACCACAGCTAGTTCCTTTATATTCAAGAAACTCAGTTTTCTTTTGCTTTGAACTTTTTCCATCAACTCAAACTCTTGAAGACGCAAGGTTCTGAGTACAAGACCCTTTCACGAGAACTCAAGCACAATCTGGCTACACTTTACAAGAGCTCCAATTGCTTTAAAATATTTTGACAAGTTCTGAGTCACTATAGAAATTTAACTGTTTATAAAATCTTAGTCTGTTCAAGCCACTTGTACACTGACCTTCACCTAATGATGATAATTTGGGCAGTACTCCTCTTAATTTTTGCTTCTCATTCTTTCTGTCTGTCTTGCAACCATCGCAATGCTTTGGTTCCTCCCTATATTGCCACTGTGTTGAAGTCAAGTCTCAATGCTTTGTCTCCCAGTCCAACACATTTTTATCATGCCACACATCTCCCCCTCTGTATCCAAATTGTGGAACTCATCTTGCTCAGTTTAAACTTACTCTTGGAATACATAGATATTACAAAGCCAAGATTGTTGTTATCTAATAATTGTGAAATTTGTCATAGCCCCAGAGACCCATACGCTGCTCAGCAAGATCTGTGGTAGAAATTTTAACCTGAGCGTCACAGCAACTAAACCTTTATGGTGACCTCAGTTGGTACTGGAATTGAACCCATGCCCCTGGCATCACTTTGTATTGCAAACTAGACATTTAACCAACTGAGCTAACCAACCCCCAATCTAATCTTGACCGGCTACCATTTGCCTCTACTTCTCTTTAATTCTAAGGACTCATGATGGTGTCTTATCTAGGCATCATTATGTTTCTCAGTTTTGAAAAATGACTTACCAAGAGGGTCAAATGTACTAAGTGACAGTGTCCAGGTGTCAATAACATGTCAGAGTGAGATGGATGTTTACATTCCCCCATTTGGGAGCCATGCTGTTCAGGTAAAGTCAATGCTTGCTATTCATTTCAACTTCAAAAAGCAAGAACATTCATAAAAAATCCTTCTATGAAATGGAGTAATTTCTGCATAATAAACAATCTTGGCTTATTTAAAATGCATTATGTCAATATATTTAGTTATGGAACAAGACATCAAGTTAGAAATGCTTTTCTCGCCCAGTCTAAAGTACACAAAAATCAAAAACTGGGCCTTTATCCTCACTGATATTCTAAACTACAATATTTGAAATTGACCACCATTGGTTTCTTACTATCTCATAACCACTCAACTGTAGTCAAGTATTTGTTGTGATGCAAGTTTTGATAAAAGACTATGTGCATTCCCACTAGACTCACATGTTTAGTCAGTTTGTTTAAAATTTAGATTATGAGCAGAATATTCTGTCACTTATATTCCAGTCAAAATTACAACCACAAATTTTAGGATAAAATTGGGATAAAATTTCACCTGTTCAATGCTCGGTTTTTCAAATGGAGGGCTTCCCAATTTTCCTTCCACTACAGGACGGGCCATTTGCAAAATACATTTCCGTAAAAGCTAACAGAAAGGAAATCAAAGTTACTTGCTTTATTACCATGTGTGAAATACAGTACAGATTGAGTGCAATTAAAGTACAGCAGTTTCAACTTGTACATTGCTTGGTAAACTCTACACAACATAAAAATAATGCTTATCCTCTTCGGTTAATCAAACTTACCTGGAGAGCTTTAATATTACAGGCACATTGCGTACACATCTGTTTCACTGGATTTCTAAAAAGTCAATACATATATTGTACTCTTCTCAAAATATAGCAACCCAAAATACAAATTCTAACCAAGCAAAGGACATCCACCTACATCATTACTTTACAGATGCTGCCTGATATGCTAAGTATTTCTAGAATTTTCTATTTTTAGTAATGTTGTGAATTGATCATTGAACTTCTAACCTATCCTTTTAATCTTTTCCTCATGGATCCTTTCTGTGATTCTGGTAAAGGAACTCAGGAAATAGGAGGAGTCATCAGTCAGTTGGCACCGCAAGCATGGTTCGCCATTCAACTAGATCATCACTGATTTTCCATCTGAATATAATCATTTTCCTACATTATCCTCTTGCCCTCGATGTCTTTAGTATCTGTCGATCTCTGTCCTCTCAAATGTGTAAAAACCGCCTCCATCACTATTTAAAGAATCGCATGGTAATTCACCTCTTGCCCTGCCCACCATTTATTTCAGAACTGGCATCATTTATCTGGGCATCCATCTTATACCTCTGTGGCACCCTGAGTTCACAGGCCATATTATTTTCTCTACATTATACTGGTGATTACTCTTTAACAAGTAACTTAAGCAATTTCAGACAACCTGAGGTGGTATAAGGCATACAAGTAAATGCTGACTCTTCTTTTCCTGTTTTTTGAAAACTTACAAATAAAATATTTACAAATAACAATAACACGTGCATGTTTTACAATTACGATGTTTCAAAACTATGCAGAAACATTTATGCAACAAAAGGATATGCAGTAACAGTACTGCGTATTTATGTTTTTTGCTCAAAAGACTTACTTTGCTCACAAGATCTTAAAATTTATAACATTAGCGTTCACTAATAATGAGTTGCTTATATTCGTAGTGAGCCTCACAATAACTCATTGCAATATGCATCATACATTTAGCTTGTAATTGAAGTAAAAAATTAAGTTTCTTAGGATTTCATGAGAGGTCAGCAAATATTCCTTAAAATACAAAAGGAAACAAAAAACTGTTGCACTAATTTCATAAATAACACAATTTAGATCATCCAGAGATCACCAGCCGCACAGATTTACCTTGAAAAGATAGAAATAGACTTGTTTTGTATCCGTGTCCTCCTCTTTGTGAACTGACATGAAGAGATTCTCCACATCCACCACCATCCCAAGAAGTCTGTTAATCTCATCTTCTGAGACATTATCCAAGTGAGAAACATGGTCCGCTAATGGTCAAACATGCAAACTATTACAGTCTGAGCATAAGAATGTCATCTGACTAGTTTGCTACACATTTTCAGATATGATGTAATTTCTACAGCGACAGTGCATTTCATATTTTTAATGAAATAAAAAACACACAAGCATTTAAAAAAAAAGTCATAAAGGAAAATCCTCTTAGTCAAAGAGGCACGTTCTTTAAAGCATCTTAGAGTTAGAGACATACAGCACGGAAACAGATCCTTCGGTACAACTTGTTCATGCCGAGCAGATATCATAACCTAGTCTAGTCCCATTTACCAGCTTATGGCCAATGTCCTTGTATACCTATCCAGATGCCTTTTAAATGTGTAATTGTACCAGTCTCTACCACTTACTTTGGCATCTGAGTGAAAACGTTGCCCCTTTTAAACATAAGGAGAGGCTGATTAGGCCAGGACTGTTTTCCTCGGAGTGTCGGGAGCTGAGGGATAACCTTATAAAAGGTTTATAAAATCAAGAGGAGCATGGGTAAGATAAATAGACAATGTATTTCCCCTGGGATGGGAGTCCAGAACTAAAGGACATAGGTTTAGGATGATTTTAAAGGAGAAATGTGAGAGTTTGAGAGGCCAAAACTTTTAGGGAGGGAACTCAGAGTGCTAGATTCTTGACAGCTAAAGGTACTAAGGATTAAAATCAGGGAACTACATGGGATCAGAATTGAAGGTGCAACACCCCAGGAGTTTATTGAGATTAACGAGTTTATACAAACAGGGAGAGACAAAACCATGAAAGATCTGAAAACAAGGGTGAGAATTCTAAAATTGAAATGTCACTTTTTTTACATCACTTCTTTACATGAAGTAAAACTACATTCAATAGCCCTCTAATTTGGCTGAGCAGCACAGATGATTTTTTTTACCATGTTAATCTATAAGTGGTAAGCCAATAATTACAAGTCCTACCACACCCACACCAT
This sequence comes from Chiloscyllium plagiosum, assembly GCF_004010195.1. NCBI lineage: Eukaryota > Metazoa > Chordata > Chondrichthyes > Orectolobiformes > Hemiscylliidae > Chiloscyllium > Chiloscyllium plagiosum. The sequence goes on from NC_057742.1 coordinate 13,121,339, forward strand.
CCTTGTGGGAAAGTCACTGGTATCCAGACTGCATGTATTTTCTTTTTGCTCAAGCAAGGCAGGTAAATCATCATATTGGGAAAATCATCACATGGACCTCAATCCAAAGCAAAGGTTAGTCTTCACCCATTTCTACTTTTCACACCAGTCACTTTTGTGCCATTGAGTGAGGCCAAACATTCTGGGCTGTGCATGCTGAACATTGAGTTGTTAGACACTGTGGAATCTGATATGCTGCGATCTAGAGTCAGCTGACAAAAAATCACTGTATTTACATCTGAAAGACAGAAGGCTTTCATTCCATCCTGTTGGGCTGGGGTCAAAACAGTGTACCAGCCATAAGTGGGGTGTTGCTGCGGCACCCAGTTATCACAAATCTTACATCACATTAAAACTTTAGTCCACAAAAACACTTACCCAATGTGTGCCCACAACTACGACAAGATTCACACAGACTGGCAGCTGGTTGCTGAATATCCATTCTTGGAGCTGTAGGAGGATTTGGATTTTTCCAGCCATTACATTTGCAGGTATCATTAGCCTAGGAAAAAAATTTAAAGAATAAATATGTAAAACAATAGCTGCATTAATCAAGAAGATCAACTCAGCACAGGCTCTCTCAAACTAGTTTTGACATGAAGGTATCTGGGCAGTGCCAGGGATTGAGATGAAGCAATTTTATTTAATTTATAAATATATCACTCATTTGTTTCTTGGTAACCCTATAATCCCATTGGAAAGACTGGCCATGGCTTTGAACAATTAAATAATAAAGTGCAATATGATGCATTTTGGAATAAAGAATGGAGGAAAGGCCAAATAATGTGCACAATTCTAAATTTGGTGTACAAACAGAGACATTGGGGGTATAAGTGCCCAAATTAGTAAAAGTGGCACATCATGCTGAAAGTATTTAAAAAGGCATATAAACTCCTGAGCAACTTAAACAGAGGCATAGAATAGAAAAACAAAGAACTTATAATGAGCCTGAATAAAACACTGGCTTATCCTCAACTAGAGTATTGCATCAAATTCTGGGCATCCCATTTATACACAGGCTTGAGCTGAGGGAATCTTTTTTTTAGTATTTTAGGAACTGAAATATAGTGACTGAGTTTGCAGTGGAGGGAGGTTCAACTGCAGATCTCAAAAGAGGATTAGAGATACATCTGAAAAGAAACACAAAAATGAGTTATGAAGAGGGGACACGACAGACTAAATGGCCTATTTCTGTGCTGTAACAATTCTATAATTCATTTTATGAGCGGAAATTTATGAATAAAATACTGAAGTTACTGTTTCCCAGAAACTGCACCCATAACAAATGATGACCACAGCCAAATGATTATGGCTCTCTATAATTATATAAAACCAGAATCTGTTCTGGATCTGACAGGAATTGCTACAAAAAGTAAATAAACTAACCAAATGTTTCTCAGTAGTTGACAAACGGTGAAGCTGCAGTTCAAATCAACACCATTATCTTTAATTTCAATCAGGGAATTCATTTAGAGGAGCTTCTCCTTGATTTCAACTGCTGAACAACATCTCACAATATTAGAAATGGTTCCTTAATATTATTCATACATGAATAGTAACTAGTACAGACTTCTCAGGACTTCTTATTCTGAGCGTAATGCTCTTGCAATGTCTAATGTTTCACAGAGCTGAATTTTTCTCTGCTTTCGTGTATATTCATAGCTATTTATTTTAGTTTTGGGTTCAGATGACTGATGTGATAAAAACACACGACTAACTATTTAAGCACAGATGGGAAGAATATCACATTTGCACTTGGAACTACTTGATCAAACCATATATACTGCACAATAAATGTCTCGTAGAGAACTTAAAGTAATAATTCAAATGAAAGCACAACTTTTATGTAGGTATATTTGACAGATGGATTTTAGCAGTAGCGGTTAAATAATTGTGTTGTGGCCAACTGTATATAGCATGATAAATATCTTGGATGCATCATGACTGAATAGCTCACAAAGACAATTAAGTACTCCAGCAGACATATTTATCATACCACTGCTGATCAGGGCAAATCCATTCTGCACACGTAGTACTTTTGTAAAGCAAGTAAAGGGCAGTGATTTTTTTTTAATGGAAATGTAGTTGAAACAAATTGGAGCATTTCAGGGCTTTAGGGTACAACTATTTCCAGAACAAAAAAGACTGGCGGATGCTGAAAATCAGAAACAAAAACAGAAGTTGCTGGATAAATTCAGGAGGTCTTGCAGCATCTGTGAAGAGAATTAACAATTCAGGTCCCGTTCTGAAGAAGGGTCACTGGACCGAAAACACAAACTCTGCTTTCTCTTCACAGATGCTGCCAAATCTGAATTTTCCAGCAATTTCTGTCCATAACAAAGGGGTTTTCTCACAGTTTTGAATTCAGAAACTTCTCTTTAAATTCACCTCGAATCATATTATCCAAAATGTATCTATTTTCTACATTATCCATAGAAACATACAAATTAGGAGCCGGAATAAACCATTCAATCCCTCCACTCCACTTTGCCATTTCATGAGTTCATGATGATCCAATTATGGCTGCAATTCTACACCCTGTTTACACCCTGATATACTTTAACTCAGATGTCCATCAAAAATCTGTCTAACTGCCTGAAAAACATTAAGGACTTGCCTCAGTTGCTTGTTTGGAAAGAAAATTCCACAACAACTCTTGGAAACAACTTCTCCTCTCAGTCTTAAATGGCAGACCTGATATTTTTATCCTGTTCCCCTGAGTTCCAGTCACTTGCGAGAGAAGATGCTTCTCTCATCATTTACCATGACAAGTCTCTAGGCAGAAGTGGGTACTGTAGATGCTGGAGATTACAGTCAAGATTAGAGTGGTGCTGAAAAAGCACAGCAGGTCAGACAGCATCCGAGGAGCAGGATAAGCCTTTCCTGATGAAGGGGTTTTGGCCGAAATGTCGATTTTCCTGCTCCTTGGATGCTGCCTGACCTGCTGTGCTTTTCCAGCACCACTCTAATCTTGACCTCAGGGGCAACTTTTTCATGCAGAGGGTGGTACGTGTATGGAACGAGCTGCCAGAGGAAGTGGTGGAGGCTGGTACAACTGCAACACTTAAAAGGTATTTGGATGGGTATATGAATAGGAAAGGTTTGGAGGGATATGGGTTGGGTGCTGGCAGGTGGGGCTAGATTGTGTTGGGATATCTGGTCGGCATGGACGGGTTGGACCAAAGGGTCTGTTTACATGCTGTACATCTCTATGATGTTATGACTCTATGACTTGTCCTCTCAACTGTCAGCTCCGCTTCTTTCTCAAGGCAGTTGTGGTTGCTCACATTCTGGCTCACTTTGAGGATATTCTCAGGCTGCTCTGACAGAATTCTGCTAGACACTCCCACTTTCATTCTTCTTCCACTGAGTTTTTCCAGTGATCCTGCTTCACTCATGAGAACAGTAACATAGTGGCAATGCTACTCAAGCGGGTCAGCACAACACCGAGGACCGAAGGGCCTGTACTGCGCTGTAATGTTCAATGTTCTACCAGGGATTCAGAAACTTGGACTAATGCCCTGGAGATACAAATCCCATCATAGCAACTGGGGGAATTTAACATCTCATTAATAAGACTTATGAAGCTTCTGTCCGGCTCACTCTGGGCCTTCCTTTCCAATTCTGTTCACATTTAACTCCAGATCCATAGTAGAGTCAATAATTACGGAACAGACCAGTCGGTCCGACTAGCCCATGCCAAACATAATCCCAAATTAAACTAGTCCCACCTGTTTGCTTCTGGCCCATATCCCTCGAAACCTTTCCCATTTAAGTATCTATCCAAATGTCTTTTAATCATTGCAATTGTACCCACTTCCATCACTTTCTCAGAAGTTCATTCCATACCCAAACCAACCTCTAAAAAATCCGCCTTATATCATTTTCAAAATTTCTCGTCTCATCTTTAAAAGATGCCCCCAGTCTTTAAATCCTCAATCCTAGAGAAAAGACAACTACCAAACTCTACCTATACTTCTCATTACAGAGGGACATCAATTATCCAGCATTTGATTATCCAAATAATAGGTTATCTGGCTAGATTGCAAGGTCCCGATGCTTGGCTAAACTATGTTATGTCAAGATTAGAGTGGTGCTGGAAGCGTACAGCAGGTTAGACAGCATCCGAGGAGCAGGGGAAAAAAGAAATTCGACGTTTCGGGCAAAAGCCCTTCCTGATGAGGGGCTTTTTGCCTGAAACGTTGATTTTCCTGCTCCTCAGATGCTGCCTGACTTGCTGTGCTTTTCCAGCACCACTCTAATCTTGACTCTGATCTCCAGCATCTGCAGTCCTCACTTTCACCTAAACTATGTTATGTGGCATTCGATTATCCAACCAAAATACTGTCCGCCCATTTCCTTCAGATAATCAAGGTTCCTCTGTATTTTATTAGCATCTATCAGATCGCCTCTCAACCTCCTATGCTCCAGTGAGAAAAGTTGCAGCTTATCAAGCCTTCCCTATCCGGCATCATCCTGGTAATTCTCTTCCGAACCCTCTCCAGCTTGATGATATCCTTCCTATAACTGAGTGATCAGAACTGGACACAGTTTTCCAGAAGAGACCTCACCAATGTCCTATACAACCTCAACATGACTTCCCAGCTCCTAAGCTCATAAACGTGAAGTGGTTCCCGTTGGTCCCTCCACAGATGCTAGCTGACCTGCTGGGATTTGCAGCATTTTCTGTTTTTAAACTCCTGTCATGCAGGCCAAATTTGACAGTCCTTGACCCTCAGTCATGTTTCAAAACTTACATCTGATCCACTATCACCAAGCTCCTCAGTTTTATCTAAGACTATGCCATTAGACATCCTCTACTCTTCCAACTCTAATTGTACTCTTGTTCCAAACAATTTAAGGAACTCTGTTACAATACTCTTCTTCCTGCATAGTCCCAAACTTTCAATTGCCCTTTATATCTCTACCTCAATAGAGATAGGCAAATTCTTCCTCCAATTGCTTTGGTGACCATCCAAACTTCAGGTTAGTAGCATTCATATTGATCTCTGAAAGGGGTGGCTTGAAGCATTCAACTAAAAAATACGACTTGTGTGTTTAAAAAAGCGTGATTTGACCGCTTATAATTATTATTTGCTAAAGTTACAAATTGAAACGCACGGTATTTCCTAGGTGCTTTGTCTATTCAAGGGGCGTTGCAGTCACTGAAAGACTATGGAACATCGTTACTTTAGCATCAATTTGCCTTCCTCTCAATTTTCTGACTGCAGCTCCACAGGTTGTCCACGACTCTCAGTTTGTACAGTCCTAAAACAATGTGTGTGCAGGGTTACTGATGGCAAGGCAGAAGGGTAATGAAGGAAAAATTTGGAGCTTTTCATTCTGCACATTTCAATTCCAAAACAGATAGAGTGTTGCCCAGTTTGACGGTGAGAAAACAAAAAGTGACCCAGTCTCAGCCTGATGGACCCAGGTGGGGATTGTGACCCTGCTCGGGCAGACCACGGTCGCTCTGCCTGTAACTTACCTTACAGGCTGAGAAGACGCCGAGTTTCTCCAGCTTCTTGGCCCGGGGGAAAGCGCGGACCTGGGCCTTCCGCTGCACCGAGCGCTGCTGGCTGCTGCTGGCACCGGGACGGGCCGGATCGGCCGGGCTCGGGGCGGCGGGAGAAGGTGAGGCCGCGGCCTGGAGTTGGGCCTGGCATGGGGACGGATAAGGCGCCTGAGCCCGGGCCTGCGACGCTTGGGCTGCCTCCGCCATCAGCCGCGAGGATACCCCCCTCTTCACCCTTACCCCCGCCTTCTCCTCACCCGCTGCCATGGCAACCAGCCGGAGCCGGCAGCGCGCAGACGCGACACGGGATGCAGCCTGGGAACTGTAGTCCACGCTCTCACACAACAAAAATATTACCGTGACGAATAAAATTTATCAAACACATCTCACACACAAATACAGTGTGAAGCTCTTCGGAGGAAATCTGTATTAAAGGTAATGACGTTTCCATATAAACCCAGGCGAGGCATCATGGGAGTTGTAGTTTCTGGAGCGGCGTTGGCATTGTAGCGCATGCGCACTATCATTTGGAGCAGAGGCGTTTGAAGCTTGAACGAGAGCGCGGGGTTGTGCATGATGAGGGCGAAGGTAGGTAGATAGGTGGGTGAGTGTTGATCAGTCACAATCAATCAAAAATCATAATTCGCAAGCAAATAAAAGTGAGATTAAGTGTTTAGTGTGGAAGGTGTTGGTTCCCCTTCTTCCCTCATGGTGTTTGTGTTGGAGACCGCGGCCATGTCGTTATGGGGACGGGTAGGCAATAGGCGCCTCTGCCCTCACTTTTTATACTCTGTAACGGAAAATGAAACAAATCGTTATATTATGGGGGGAGAGCGATCTGAGAATGTAACTAAATCATTGTATATCATGGGTGGGACGAAGGAGCGATATTTAAAGGATTAATGCCACCAAACAGGACAGCGATTCCTTCCTAATATCTCGTGAATTTAAAGGATGAATCGGACTTGGATTTCTCCAAACATTTCCCTCATTGAGTCTTCTGAGAGATCATTGTTAACATGATAATCATCATAATAATCAACTGCCTTTTCCCCATGATTCCCTGAGATGTGCAGGTCAGGTGAATTGGCCATTCTAAGTTGCCCATAGTGTTAGGTGCATTAGTCAAAGGGAAATGGCTCTGGGTGGGTTACTCTTCGGGGGATCAGTGTGGGCCGAAGGGCCTGTTTCCACACTGTAGGGAATCTAATCAAATCCTAACAGATTAGAAATCTGTCTCAGCCTTGAATATCTGTAATGACCTTCTGTAGTAAAGAATTCTACCGATTCGCTGTCCTTTGAGAGAAAGAAATCCAATCAATCTCTGCCTGACTCTGACATTACAGTATATGATTATGGCCCCAGATTTTCACACAAGGTGAAACAACCATTCCATAGCTACCACGTCTGAGCGTCAGTAAGACCGACGTTTTGGGCTGGAATTCTTCAGGAATGAGGCTGGGAGCCTCGAGATAAATGGGAGGGGTGTGGGGGTGGGGATGGGGAGAAGGTACTAAGAGTGCAATAGGTGGATGGAGGTGGGGTTAAAGGTGATAGGTCGGAGAGGTGGGTGGAGTTGGTAAGTGGGACGGAAGATTGACAGGTGGGACAGGTCATGAGGTGGTGCTGAGCTGGAAGGTTGGAACTGGGGTAAGGGGAAATAAGGAAACTGGTGAAGTCCACATTGATGCCCTGGGGTTGAAGTATTCCGAGGCAGAAGATGAGGTGTTCTTCCTCCAGGCATTGAATGGTGAGGCAGTGGCGATGGAGGAGGCCCAGCACCTGCATGTCCTTGGCAGAGTGGGAAGGGGAGTTGACATGTTCGGCCATGGGGCGGTGGGGTTGATTGATGCAGGTGTCCTGGAAATGTTCTCTTAAAGCACTTCGTGAGAAGGCGTCCAGTCTCCCCAATGTAGAGGAGACTGCGTCGGGAGCAACGAATACAATTAATGGCGTGTGGAAGTGCAGCTGAAACTTTGATGGATGTGGAAGGCTCGACTGGGGACTTGGATGGAGGTGAAGGGGGAGGTGTGGGCACAGGTTTTGTGATTCCTGCGGTGGTAAGGGAAGGTGCCAGGAGGGGAGGATGGCTTGCTAGGGGGTGTGGACCTGACCAGGTAGTTGCGGAGGGAACGGTCTTTATGGATAGGAATGGGAAGGGAAATATATCCGTCGTGGTGGGGTCCACTTGTGGGTGGCAGAAAGACGACAGTTGATGCAATTTATGTGGAAGTCGGTGGGATGAGGACCGGGGCGTTGGGGGGACGGATCCTGGGCCTCCTCCATCATCACTCCCCCACCACCCAATGCCTGGAGGAAGAACGCCTTACCTTCCGCCTTGGGAACCTTCAACCCCAGGGCATTAATGTGGACTTCACCAGTTTCCTTATTTACCCTTACCCCAGTTCCAACCTTCCAGCTCAGCACCTTCCTCATGACCTGACCCACCTGTCAATCTTCCTTCCCACCTATCTGTTCCACCCTCCTCTCCGTCCTATCACCTTTACCCCCACTTCCATCCACATATTGCACTCTTAACTACCTTCTCCCCAGCCCCACCCCCCTTCCATTAATCTCTCCACTCCTGAGGCTCCCAGCCTCATTCCTGATGAAGGGCTCCAGCCTGAAACGTCAATTCTCCTGCTCCTCAGATGCTGCCTGACCTACTGTGTTTTTCCAGTAATGCATTGTCGACTCTCATCTCCAGCATCTGCAGACCTTAGCTTCTCCCTGTGCTTCAGTAAGGTTTAACAAATGTATTTGGGTGGTCATTCTCCTTTTACCCCTTTGTGTTCACAGGTGGATAATGCTTGTGGTGGTTTTACGGATTTTTTTATTGCTTGGTTCCCCATCCTGATCAACACAAATGCACTAAATCTGAGCCTTAAAAGAAAATGCACTGCTATCATTAAAGCTGAAAGTCAGTATATAGAATGTTACTTATGGTGTGAGGTTTTTTTTTTAACTAATGAAGGGGTTTAATGATGCGATTCGGTATGTTTAAGCTTAGGGCTAATAGAAATGCTTTCTGATTATAAAGGGTTTTGAGATTGAGATCTCAACTTAAATGCAAAAGATTTAGAATAGAGAGCAAGAGCTATTCTTTTGTCACAATACTGAGACAGAATCAAAGTTAGGAATTAAAGGAGAGAACATGCTAAAATTTGAAATTAGGTGAATGATGAAGGAGGAGAGATGGGAGAGGAGCAAGAAGGTTTCACACCACTGATTGCGTAAAGGATAGCCAAAGCAAGTTGTTAATATAAGGATTTGGAGGTGCCGATGTTGGACTGGGATGTAAAATGATAAAAATCACACAACACCAGGTTATAGTCCAACAAGTTTGTTTGGACGCAGTAGCTTTGGAGCTCTGCTCCTTAATCAGGTGGTTCCGAAAGATAGTGCTTCCAAATAAAGCTGTTGGACTGTAATCTGGTGTTGTCATTTTTTAACTTAATATAAGGAAGATGTGATTGCAAATTAAATTGGCTTGAATTTTATTGAGAGTAATGTTTAAATCAAGATTTTCAACTGGTGTGCTATGACAGGTGACTAGTGTACCATGAATTTTTTTGAAAGCTATGCTGCTTTAGGTAAGTATCAGGAATTCACCTATGCTTCTGATCTCCTCTGGAACCTCAAAATCTGTTGCTTAAAGCAATCTCTGTTGACACTCGGCATCCCTATCAACTGTGCTGCTTGTCCATAGACTTATGTGCCCTGCAGAGTATCGTAGATCAGAGAGACATAGGGGATCAGGTCATAGTTCATTGAAAGTTGCATCATAGGTAGACAGAGTGGTAAAAAAAGCTGTTTGGCACGCTTGCCTTCATAACTCAACCTTTCATGATAGGAGTTAGAACACCACATTGTGGTTGTACAGGATGTTGGTGAGGCCAGTTTTAGAGTATGTGCACATTTGTAGTCATCCGGTTATAGGAAGGATATTAAGTTGGAGAGAGTTCAGAAAAGATTGACTAGGATGTTACTGGAACTGGATGATTTGAGTTATAAGGGTAGGCTAGGACTTCTTTCACTGGGGCGTAGGAAACTGAGGGGTGACCTTATAGAGGTTTATAAAATCTTGAAGGGCATAATAAGGTGAAAGCAAAGGTCTTTTCTCCGGTTGAGGGATGGGTCAAAACTAGAGGGCATAATTTTTAAAATGAGAGGACGTTTTCACACAGGGTGGTGCATATATGGGATGGACTGTCAGAAGAAAAGTAGATGCAGTTATAGTTACAATATTTAAGACATTTGGTACATAAATAGGAAAGTTTTGGTGGGATATGGGCAAAATGCAAGCAAATGGGATTAGTTTAGTTTGGGAAACTTGGTCAGCATGGACAAGTTGGACCAAAAAATCTATTTCTGTGCTGTATGATTCTGTTAGAACAGATTTTCAAGTGAATATTTTTGGATTTCTTTTTTAAGCTATGCCACTGGTCTGAGTCTTAGATTGTAATAAGAAATGGCTATGTTTCTTGCCAAAAAAAAGTGGTTTCTCTGTTAATTCAGTCATGAACCATCTGAACCTAAAGAAACAAAGGCAAGAACTGTTTTGGCCTCTGGATTTTCATGGACAGGAGGCATCAGTTGCCCATTAGCTGAATTTCTCATCTGCAGAGGGAATTTGGAAAACACTGATGGTACTAAATAAGTTAAGATGCCATTTGCAGACGAAACATCCCAACTCTAGTGAACAAACATATTCAATACTTCAAAACGTGAGAGAATAAAACACCAAGCAGACCAACCCAACATTTGGAGTGTGTGCAGGTATTGGATAAAGCTCAAGAAGCTAGGTACTTGATGGCTGAACCTTTAGCAAAAGTAAAACCCGTAACATTGCCAAAAGTATAACTGTGATTGCATGTGAAAACAAATCATAGGTATGATGTTAGGAGCTGATGGTGCAAAAAAAACAATAAAATTCCATTCTCTGATAACAGTTAAAACAATGAATTGATGATATCTTAGCCAGTATTCAGGTGCTGCAAGAGAGGTTAACTACTAGTGGCATACTACTAGTCACATGAACATTAGGGTGGAGCTCTTGTCATTGAAGCAAGGTCTGCGGGTGACCCTCTCCTCAGTTTCCCACCTTTGTGGATGCAGTTTACTGTATTTTGTAGTTTGTTCTAATGCATTGTTCATGAATAGTTAGAAATAGTTGAATTGAGCAGATCTTCAAAATGCATCTGTATGCACAGACAAAAAATTTTTCGCTGGTGGATTTGAAACAATAGTGCTTTCGATCCTCCTGTAAGCTTGCCAATATATACTATAATGCAAAACTCTCCATGAAGGAGAGAATGTCCATATTACAGAGGAGGTAGTGCTGGATATCTTGAAATGCATAAAAGTGGATGAATCCCCAGGACCTGATCAGGTGTATCCGAGAACTCTGTGGGAAGCTAGGGAAGTAATTGCTGGGCCTCTTACTGGGATATTTATATCATCGATAGTCACAGGTGAGGTGCCGGAAGACTGGAGGTTAGCCAACATGGTGCCACTGTTTAAGAAAGGTGGTAAGGACAAGCCAGGAAACTATAGTCCAGTGAGCTTGACATTGTTGGTCGGCAAATTGTTGGAGGAAATCCTGAGGGACAAGATGTACATGTATTTGGAAAGGCAAGGACTGATTAGGAATAGTCAACATGGTTTTGTGCATGGGAATCATGTCTCACAAACTTGATTGAATCTTTTGAAGACGTAACAAAGAGGATTGATGAGGGCAGAGCAGTAGGTATGATCTTTATGGACTTCAGTAAGGTGTTCGACAAGGTTCCCTGTGGGAGACTCGTTAGCAAGGTTAGATCTCATCGAATACAGGGAGAACTAGCCATCTGGTTACAGAACTGCCTCAAAGGTAGAAGACAGAGGGTGGTGTAGAAGGTTGTTTTTCAGACTGGAGGCCTGTGACCAGTGGAGTGCCAAAGGATCGGTGCTGGGCCCACTACTTGTTGTCATTTACATAAATGATTTGGATGTGAGCATAAGAGGTAGAGTCAGTAAGTTTGCAGATGACACGAAAATTGGAGGTGTGGTGGACAGCAAAGAGGGTTACGTCAGACTACAATGGGATCTTTATCAGATGGGCTGAGGAGTGGCAGATGGAGTTTAATTCAGAAAATTGCGAGGTGCTGCATTTGGGAAAGGAAATTTTAGCAGGTCTTATACACTTAATGGTAAGGTCCTTGGGAGTGTTGCCGAACAAAGAGACCTTGGAGTGCAGGTTCATAGCTCCTTGAAAGTGGAGTCGCAGTTAGATAGGATATTGAAGAAGGCGTTTGGTATGCTTTTCTTTCTTGGTCAAAGTATTGAGTACAGGTGTTGGGAGGTCATGTTGTGGCTGTTCAGGACATTAGTTAGGCCACTCTTGGAATATTGCTTGCAATTCTGGTCTCCTTCCTATCGGAAAGATGCTGTGAAACTTGAAAGGGTTCAGAAAAGATTTACAAGGATGTTGCCAAGGTTGGAGGATTTGAGCCATAAGGAGAGGCTGAACAGGCTGGAGCTGTTTTCCCTGGAGCGTCGGAGGCTGAGGGGTGACCTTAGAGGTTTATAAAATTATGAGGAGCATTGATAGGATAAACAGACAAAGTCTCTTCCCTGGGGTGGGGGAGTCCAGAACTAGACGGCCTAGGTTTAGGGTGAGAGGGGAAAGATATAAAAGAGACCTAAGGGACAACTTTTTCACTCAGAAGGTGGTGCATGTATGGAATGAGCTGCCAGAGGGTGTGGTGGAGGCTGGTACAATTGCAACATTTAAAAGGCATCTGGATGGATATATGAATAGGAAGGTTTCGGAGGGTTATGGGCTGGGTGCTGGCAGGTGGGACTGGATTGGGTTGGGATATCTGGTCGGCATGGACAAATTGGACCGAAGGGTCTGTTTCCATGCTGTACATCACTATGACTCTATAAGGCTGTAACCATAGTAAGTGCAAGAAAATAGACTTCCTCATCAATCTATTCAGATATTAAAATTTGGGTCAGCTGTGGAAGTGTTCTCATTTGTAATGTGCCTTTATGCTGAAAATGTTGTGAATCACTGATGAATATTACTGAATTGTAGTAATTTGTATACTTGAGTTTTTAGCAAACAAATAAAACATGCAAGATCAAATGCATGTTCTAGAAAAGAAAGAGAAAAATATTCTAACCTATTTTTCTTTTTTTAAAATTTCCAGTGGAGGAAAAAAAGGATGCGCAGGTTGGTGTACCGTTTTTTATATTTTCCAGCTGTTTATTAAAATTAATACATCACATTTCAATTAGCAAATTGTGGATTGGCTGCCTACTTTGTTTCAATCCCAAACCCATTCCTGACTAGTTACTGTCTTGAGTATTGCTGACAAGTACATGTTTTGGTCTCTTGACTTGCCTCCAAGTCATCAATTCTGAGACTTGTAGCAGATCAAGATACCACCAAAGTTCCCACTTAGCATATTTGCTCCCGAACTTCAAATCAAAATAAAGAATCATGCCCTTAGTTTCAGTTCAGCTGTTTTATACTGTTGCATTTCTCAGTGTTCATTTTTAATAACTGCCTACAATGCATATGTGTGAATAAATTACACTGTTCAAACACTGGTGTTTCTTTCCTCAGTTTGAACAAAACTTTGGAGCATTTTGAGTATGACTTGGAATATAAATATTTGCTGCTTTTATACTTTCAGATTGTGACATAAAATGGCCACTACATAGTTAAGACAAATAATCCAAATATTTATTCTTTGCACTGTAGAATATTAACTATTAGCATTATTCCACAATGGTCAAACTTGGAATAAAAACAACAATTTATGTTAAAGGTGCTTATAAATACAATGTCTCAAGTTTTTTTCTCCTGGAGCATTATCAAACAAAATTTGGCAAGAGCAGAAATGCTAACTTAGTTGTGAGGAAACAAAAGCTGAAAAAAAACCCATGTCTTTTATAAAAAACAGCTTTTGGGAAGAAAATCTGAATCATAATGCCTTCGCAACTGAAGGCAAGAACCTTCAGAGATAATGGGGGATTTTGAAAACATAGATGAGAAATTTGACTCCCAGTTAAGCAATGACTCCATTTCAGTGGATCAGCAAGCATAGTGGTGTTGGACAGAATGCAGGTGTAGATTGGGACACAGGCAGCAGAGTTTTGAATGATTAAGCTTGAGGTGGGTGGAATGTAAAAGACCAGCTAGGAGTATGTTGCACTAATTACGTATGAGGCTAACAGAGGCTTTGGTGAAGATTTCAGCAGCAGATAATTTAAGGTAGAAATTGGGTTATATTATGGATATGGAAATGGACAATGGTTAGTATGATAAGGAAACATGGTCAGATGTCATCTAAGGATCAATATGATCAGTTTACAAATGGTCTGTTCCTGCCTTGGACAGTTACCAAGATGAGGGATAGATTTGTGGTGAATAGAGTTGTGGTGGGACCAAAATTGCTGTTATTGCTGTTTGGTTTCCCAAATGCTGCTGCTTCATTCAGTAATTTTCAGAAAACAGCACGTAGAATATAAACACAATTATGGGGAAAGGCACTTGAGAATTCTGCCTTTTGCTTTTAAGAAACTTTGTTCTCACAGGATTAGATTAGATTATAGATTCCCTACAGTATGAAAACTGGCCTTTGGCCCAACAAGTCCATACCAACCTTCCGAAGAGTAACCCACCCACACCCATTCCCCTACCCTGTATTTACCCCAGATTAATGCACCTAGCACTATGGGCAATTTAGCACGGCCCATTCATCTAACCTGCACCCGGAGGAAACCCATACAAACAGGGGGAAAATGTGCAAACTCCACACAGACAGTTACCCGAGGCAGGAATTGAACCCGGGTCCCTGGCACTGTGAGGCAGCAGTGCTAACCACTGAGCCTGGTGAGTCAAATGGCACATTAAATTTTCACATGGTTGGCATCTGTTCCACAGTGCTGTCCAATGATCAAGTATGGAAGTGTGAATCAAACCAAGCTTCATAGAGTCCCATACTTAGGACTGGAAAACATCAAAGGCAAAAGCTATTACAATTACACCTGCAGACTTTATGGATATGGTAAATACAAGTAAAGTTAATAATTTTGGAAGAACTGTAGACTATCCAAAACAAACTATGTTCCATTGTATTTGGTGAGAATCTGAGAATTTGGACCCAAAACTTTTATATAGTATAATGAAACTTCCAAAAAGCTTTTAAAACTCAAGTAGTGACACATAAGAGGACATTATATCAGATGACCAAAGATTGGTCCTGAGTTTCTCCAGCACTTTGTTTATATTTCAGATTTCCAGCATCCACAATATTTTGCTCTTGACTTTCTTAGCAGAATGTAATGCAAAAGAGGTGCAGGGAAGTAATTGCTCCAATCTTTTCAGTGCTGTTATATTAAGTGTCTAGCTAATCTTTTTTTTATTGTAGCTGTATTAAGTTATGCAGTGCTTAGTTTATACTCACTTTAAGCTTATTAGTCTCTATTCTTGTGTAGATTGAAGCGCAAACGTAGGAAGATGAGGGCAAGGTCCAAGTGAGGCCTGCAAATGGAGTGGCAACACCGTGGTGACTGGCAGCTGTATTAAGCTTCACCTTCATTGTTAAATGGAAGACTGCAGTTTTCATGTTTCAAGAATTTCCAATTTGTTTTATCTGTTACTGAACTTTGTTATGGAATGCATTTTATTGCAGTTTTTGATGTTTTAAAATAAAATTGTTTTGAATACACTTTAAACGAGTGCAAGACAGAGTAAATGCCTTATGTCATTTATATTTCCTTATTTATTGATTTTTACATTGTATTCTCGATACAAATTGATGAAGCTCTTGTTTCTCACAATGTGGAATGTTTGCTGAGCTTGAATTCTTTAATTACTTAATTATTGGCCCCAAACTATATATTTGAAAGCACATTGCACAACCTGTCGATTCCTGTCTACCTAGTGTTAAACATTCTTATGAATAAAAATGATTAAATATGATTTCTTGACCTCGAGTCATACAGCATGGAAACAGACCCTTTGATCCAACTAGTGCATACCAACCATGTTTCCAAACCAAACTCTCCCACTTGCCTGCATTTGGCACATATTCCTCCAGATACTCATCCAAATATCTTTTAAATATTGTCACTACACCTACATCCACCACTTTCTCCAGTAGTTCATCCCACTACTGTCTGTGGGGAAATGTTGCCCCTCATGTCCTTTTTAAAACTTTCTCCTCTAACCTTAAAATTATGCCGCCTAGTTTTGAACTCTCCCACCCAAGGGAAAAGACCCTTGTACAGACAGGAGATTCTGCGGCCATGACTGTGAATCCTAGATAGTATATTGTCTTCCTGATGCCAGGGTCAAGGGCGTCTCAAAATGGTTGAAGCATGACTGATCGCTACTTGACACTGTCCCATGAAAAGGAGCCCACCCCTCTTTTTCAATGTCAGGCCTCCAGCCATATGCTAATTCTTCTGATCTGTTTATCAATTTTCAAATGACTTGGGTAGTAATCTTTGGATTTTCACTCTCAGTCTCTAACTAGTTATTGCAGCTCCTGTAAGACAGATTGTATTCTGAAGCTTCCAACACAGAAGTTGAGTAATTTTAAGTGACTTTTTAAAAAATAAAGTGTTGCAGCTACTTTTCAGTACATAAGCCCCTTACAGTTGGTTTTGCACAGTGTTGAATACTCCTTGGCTGGAGCTCCTGCTCTGTTTTAGTTACATTGTTGTTCTGAGATCATTAACCATGAAACTTGGGATGTCTCACCTCCCTGTTCAAATTCTCTCCACCTGCCTTGGGATATATTACCTTAGCATTGTTGGGCAATGAAACCTTCAGATCTCTTGTGGCTGCAAAGAAAGCTATGTTTGTTTCCTGAAGTATAGAATCTTCCACTACACTCCCGATTTTCCCCTTGCTCAACCTTTAGACAATCTTTTGAACCTCATTGCCTTGATCTACATTGTAGCTGTCATGTTTTTGGATCAGAGTAGTGCTGGAAAAGCACAACAGGTCAGGCAGCATCTGAGGAGCAGGAAAATCGACGTTTCGGGCAAAAGCCCTTCATCAGGGCTGTTATGCCTACAGTCTTTTTGCCTCGATTTTGCATATAGAGAACATGTTGCTTGTGTTGCACAGCATCAGAGTCTTGGACACACTTCTTGACTTCTCCTGTCCCCGATGCCTTACTTCCTGACAGTCACATCAGCCCCATACTGATTACTTTCTCAGAGTGCTGATTTTTCTCATGGGTGGTCTCTTTTGTCCTGTTGTCGTCATCTTGCTAATTGCATGTTGCAGTGATAATGGAATTGTTGACCAATGATAGAATTCAGTCGGTATCAATTACTGATGAAGGACTTATGCCCAAAATGGATTCCTGATGAAGGGTTTATGCCCGAAATGTCCTGATGAAGTGATTATGCCCAAAACATCGATTCTCTTGGTCCTTGGATGCTGCCTGACCTGCTGTGCTTTTGTCTTAAATGCTGTGCAGTGATCACATTAATTTTTCTTAGGTGGCAGCAGCCTGTTTATTTCAATGCATGGTACCATTAACTTGTCAGGAATATTAGTGATGTGTAGCAGTTAGAACAGGGATTATCATGGATTTCACTTGCTTTCTGGCTCATGTCCTTGACCCAAACATCTTTAGCTGCTCTATCTTCCCACCTTCATAATCTTTGCCCATGTTTGCACAATGTTCAGTGCCATTCACAACTCCTCAGACAATCCAGAAGTCCATGCTCCCATGGATAACATACAGACTTGGGCTGTGAAGTATCAAGTGATATTCACAATACACGCACATGTCACAAGGAATTAAGGGCTACGGGGAGAATGCGGGTAAGTGGAGTTGAAATGCCCATCAGCCATGATTGAATGGCGGAGTGGACTCAATGGGCCGAATGGCCTTACTTCCGCTCCTATGTCTGTCTTATGTTCAAGTGCCACACAGGGCAATGACTAGCTCCATCAAGAGAGTCTAGACATTCCCCCTTGACATTCAGTGGCAGTGCAGTAAATCATCTACCAATGACATCCTTGGGGTTACTATGGAATAGAAACTCAAGTGGACAGCTATATAAATAAGCAAACGTTACGAGTGCAGCTCCAACAACACTTAAGAAGCTTGACACCATTCAAGAAAAAGCAGGCTGTTTGATTGGCATCCCATTTGGCATGTTAAATGTTCCTTCTCTCTATCACTAGCCCACAAAGGCAGCAATGTGGACCATCAACAAATTGTACTGCAGCAACTCATAACTTGTTTCACAGCACTTTCCAATTCCATAATCTTTGCCACACATGGCAACACATCACTTGTAAATCCCCCCTAATTCATACACCAGCTTGACTTTAAACAAAATTGGCCATGCCTTCCCTGTTGCTGGGTCAGAATCTTGGAACTACCGTCCTGACAGGACTCTGGACACAGGCATACAAAACATACATTCCCCATTGACTGCAACAGTTCAAGAAGGCAATCACATTTCCTTCTCTAGCTTTATTAGGGATGGGAAACAAATATTGCACTGGCCTTGTCAGTGACACTCAAATTCCTGAACAAATAAAACAAAACAAAACAATTTCATGAATCAGACAGAGAGTGGTGGTGGAAGGTTGTTTTTCAGACGGGAGGCCTGTGACCAGTGGATCGGTGCTGGGTCCTCAACTTTTTGTTATTTACATAAATAATTTGGATGCGAGCATAACAGGTACAGTTAGTAAGTTTGCAGATTACACTAAAATTGGAGGTGTAGTGGACAGTGAAGAGGGTTACCTCAGATTACAACAGGATCTGGACCAGATGGGCCAATGGGATGAGAAGTGGCAGATGGAGTTTAATTTAGATAAATGCGAGGTGCTGCATTTTGGGAAAGCAAATCTTAGCAGGACTTATACACTTAACGGTAATGTCCTCGGGAGTGTTGCTGAACAAAGAGACCTTGGAGTGCAGGTTCATACACTCCAAGGTCTCTTTGTTCGGCAACACTCCCAAGGACCTTACCATTGAAGAAGGCGTTTGGTATGCTTTTCTTTATTGGTCAAAGTATTGAGTACAGGTGTTGGGAGGTCATGTTGTGGCTATTCAGGACATTGATTAGGCCACTCTTGGAATATTGCTTGCAATTCTGGTCTCCTTCTATGATGTTGCCAGGGTTGGAGGATTTGAGCTATAGGGAGAGGCTGAACAGGCTGGGGCTGTTTTCCCTGGAGCGTCAGAGGATGAGGGGTAACCTTATAGAGATTTACAAAATTATTAGGGGCATGGATAGGGTAAATAGGCAAAGTCTTTTCCCTGGGGTCGGTGAGTCCAGAACTAGAGGGCATTGGTTTAGGGTGAGAGAGGAAAGATATAATAGAGACCTATGGGCAACTTTTTCATGCAGAGGATGGTATGTGTATGGAATGAGCTGCCAGAG
>NC_057742.1:13140814-13143768 GCF_004010195.1 Chiloscyllium plagiosum
GAAAAACCAAACACTGCCTCGTCATTCCTGCTTGTTATTTCAATAAATTATTCCCCTCTGTGTTTGAACAAACCTCACTTTCCCACACAGACTCAGCCTTCTGCTCAGCTGTCAATCATTAACATTGTCCCGCCCATCTATGATGTCACTGACTGAGCACATTCCAGAAGCCTGTGGATGTCCTCCAGCGGGTGTCACTGAGTCGAGTCATTCTTGTTTCAAGTCAGGCTGAGATGTGACGTCATGTATTTTCAGCTCAAGTGTGATAAACCCAGCAAACTTGAGGACATTCTGGAAATGTCTGGATTTCTGACAGTAGAATATATAAGGTGTGAGCTCAGAGTGCTGCAGCAGATCAGAGACTGAAGACTGGGAGTTCACATCAGTCAGTTTGAGGGAAGTGAGAGAAGAGGCAGAGACAATGCTGAGCTATCGGGCTTTCCACCCTTCACGTCTGTGCCAGCAGCCTGTATACACACTGGCGCCTGTTGCACACAGGCTCTGGGAACCACTTGAATGTAACATGTGGGAACAGGTGGAAGAAGCGAGAAAGGGCATGAAGTTCATCCATCGAGTTCTTGAGGATCTGACAGCAGAATGTTTTGGGGAAATACCAGGAACTGGAGACAACAAATCTGATGCTAATGGAGAAGGTAAAAGACAATCCGAGGACAAGGATGGAGATGGCTTTTCTGTGTCCCTGAATGTCCAGCACTTCCCCCCAGAAGACCTGAGGGTGAAAGTAATTGGAAGAAAAGTGCTGGTGACAGGAAAACACGAGAAGAAATGTGATGATGGCAGCGGCTGTTACAGCTACAAATATGAAGAGTTCAGGAGAGAATTCCAGCTGCCAGAGGATGTCGATGCTGAAGCTCTTCGATGCTGTTTGTCACAGGACGGTCGGTTGAAGGTTCAAGCCCCGCGCCTGGCACTGCCAGCTGTGAATGAACGGACTGTACCCATCAACATCACCTCGGATACGATAACCACTCCCCGGCTCAATCCTGACCTAGAGGCAGAGAAACAGGAGAGTGGGAAGGATGTGGGGATCAAGAAAGCTGAAGAACAGATGAGCGGTTAAGACTCTGTTACAATGAACAGCTGAAGATGTAATAATTGTTCAAATGCAGCAATGAATTTCTGTGAACGTGAGATAAAGAGATATTGCTGTCCAATTAATAGTTTTCAACTTGGAAACCGATAAAGTGCTGTTATGATGTTCTTGTGGTTTATTTTTGAATGTATATTGGAAGAATAAATACTTTTGAAATTTAATTATAATGATTCTGCCTATTTACTTGATAAAAAGAAAAGTGTGTATCACTCTAACTTACATAATTCTCATTTAAGGGAAAGAAGTCTTTTTTACTTGGATTAATTTAAAATACAGAAACAAAATCAGGTGGTCACGATCTACCTATGTCTGAGCTCAGGTCTGTCAAAGATGTCAAGCTACTGTGAATAGACTGTGCTGAAATAATTGTGTACACCTCGGTCTCAGGGATAATCCCTGCAGCGTCACTATCATGAGCAACTACAGGTTGTCATCCAACTCAGACACCAGTCTGTCCACCACTCAGTTATTGAACGGTGGGAAACACTTTCATTGTGGTTAATTGATCATTGTAACTGTCAGGGAGAGAAGGTGAAGTTACTTCCATCAGAAGCAACAAATATGTCAGTTTCTGTTTCAACAATATTAATGATACTACACACCTCAACATAAAAAATTGGAACAGTGTTGGGACCCACAATTATTCACAATTTACAGAGATGATTTGGAATTGACAACCACGTGTAATGTCTCAAATTTCTCAGATAACAGTAAGATGAGTGGCACAGCAAAGTGGTGGACTGTGAAACTTTGCAGAGGAACTTAGATATTTCAAGTGAGTAGGTAAAGGTCTGGCAGAAAGAATGCAGTGTTACTAAATACGAGGTCATCCATTTAGGTAAGACTAACAATATAAAGGACTATTACTTGAATAGTAAAACGTTGCAGCGTGCTGTGATGCAGAAGGATCTGGGTGTCCCTGTGCATGAATAATCAAAGGCAGGTATAACACGTAATTAGGAACGCAAAAAGAATGTTGTCTTTCATTGCAAAAATGATTGAGTTGAAAAGCAGGAACGCTATGTTGCAGCTGTATAGGGTACTCGTGAGGCCACACCTGGAGTATTGAGTACATGTTTGGTCTCTTACGTGAGAAAGGATGTACTGGAATGAGAGAGGATGCAGAGGAGCTTCACACGATTGATTCTGGAGTTGAGGGGATTGACGTATGAGGAGAGACTGAGTAGAATGGGATTATGTTCATTGAAATGTGAAAGAATGAGTGGGGATCTTATAGAAACACGTAATGTTATGAAGGGAATAGATCAGATAAACGTAGAGAAGATATTTCCACTGACAGGTGAAATTGCAACAAGAGGACACAGACTCAAACTTAGGGGGAGCAGAATTGAGAATTAACTTCTTCACCCAGAGAGTTGTGAATCTATGGAATTCTTTGCATACTGAAGTCATTGATGCTACTTCAGTAAAGGTTTTTAAAGTTAAAATAGATTTTTTTGAACAATGAAGGAATTAAGGGTTACAGTGAGAGGGCAGGTAGGTGGAGCTGAGGGCTCAAAAAGATCAACCATGACCTTATTGAGTGACGGAGCAGGCTGGAAGGGCCAGAGGGCCTACTCGTGTTCCAAGGTCTTACGTTCTTATGCTATTATGTACATCAGTAGGTCATTCCACCCATCAAACATATTTCTGTATTCCATAAGGTCAACAACGATTTAATGGTGGACAGAACACTGCAAGCCTGCCTCCCAGGTAACTGATCACTCCTTATTTAAACAACAATCTGTACAAAGCCTCAAAGGCATTCAATGCTGTAGCCTCCACTGATCACTGGGGAAGAGAATTCAAACTGATAACCCCCAAAAGAGTACAATTCTAG
>NC_057742.1:13144752-13145471 GCF_004010195.1 Chiloscyllium plagiosum
GGGGAAATACCAGGAACTCGAGACAACAAATCTGATGCTAATGGAGAAGGTAAAAGACAATCCGAGGACAAGGATGGAGATGGCTTTTCTGTGTCCCTGAATGTCCAGCACTTCTCCCCAGAAGACCTGAGGGTGAAAGTAATTGGAAGAAAAGTGCTGGTGACAGGAAAACACGAGAAGAAATGTGATGATGGCAGCGGCTGTTACAGCTACAAATATGAAGAGTTCAGGAGAGAATTCCAGCTGCCAGAGGATGTCGATGCTGAAGCTCTTCGATGCTGTTTGTCACAGGACGGTCGGTTAAAGGTTCAAGCCCCGCCCCTGGCACTGCCAGCTGTGAATGAACAGACTGTCCCCATCAACATCACCTCGGAGACAACAACCACTCCTCGGCTCAATCCTGACCAAGAGGCAGAGGAACTGGAGAATGGGAAGGATGTGGTGAACAAGAAAGCTGAAGAACAGATGAACCGTCATAAGACCATAAGACAAAGGAGCAGAAGTAAGTCCTTTCGGCCCATCGAGTCCACGCCGCCATTCAATCATGGCGATGGGCATTTCAACTCCACTTACCTGCATTCTCCCCGTATGGCTTTGTTACAATGAACTGATGACATTGTAATAATTGTTCAAAAGCAGCAATGAATTTCTGTGAATGTCAGATAAAGAGATATTGCTGTCCAGTTAATAGTTTTCAACTTGGAAACCTGTACACTGCT
>NC_057742.1:13149187-13155182 GCF_004010195.1 Chiloscyllium plagiosum
CCATACGTGTGCCCATGGCTACCCCTTTGGTCTGGAGGAAGTGGGAGGATTCAAAGGAGAAATTGTTAAGGGTCAGGACCAGTTCAGCTAAATAAATGAGAGTGTCGGTGGAGGGGTACTGTTGGGAACGTCTGGAGAGGAAAAAACGGAGGGCTTGGAGGCCCTGGTCATGGCGGATGGAGGTGTAGAGGGATTGGATATCCATGGTGAAGATGAGGCGTTGGGGGCCGGGGAAACGGAAGTCTTGGAGGAGGTGGAGGGCGTGGGTGGTGTCTCGAACGTATGTGGGGAGTTCCTGGACTAGGGGGGATAGGACAGTGTCGAGGTAGGTAGAGATGAGTTCAGTGGGGCAGGAGCACCTGGACTTGGGGGGATAGGACAGTGTCGAGGCCTGGACTAGGGGGGATAGGACAGTGTCGAGGCCTGGACTCAGGGGGGATAGGACAGTAAACCAGGAAGAATATTCTGCTCTGATTTAGTTGCATTGGCAACACAGATCTTTTGACATGTGCTAACTATATCTGTTGAGACACCAGTCCTGACAATGAAAGCTTATAAATGGGAATAATTGATGGATGGTTCTTGTATATTTCAAGTGCAGGGGCTGTGAATATTTCCTTTGGCAGCTTGCCCCATTGTGGAATTGTCCTTGGGGAAAAAAAAGAGTTGATGCACCATCTTAGAAACAAATGTGTCTTTGCAGTTTATGTAGATGGCGACTTCGTGGTTTGTGTCAATTCCCATGAGCCCACTCCATGTTTTAGAGAATATGATCAGTCTACTTTCTTTCCGTCGTGAGCTGTAGTAATTCCCATTCCCAATCTTTGCTCAAGGATTTACCACTGTGGTAATGCTGATTTGTCCAGTATGTATTTAGAATAATTTAATCTTATTGATATTGTGGCTGTATAAAGATTTGACACACAGCTAGCATTTTCAACATGTCCAACCTCATGATGCACTATTTTCCATTGTCAATTAAAAAGTCAGCACATTCAATTTTGGCTGAACAGTCAATTGTCGTTTAAACAATCAATCTCCAATGACTTCATAACTAATAAACAAAAATGTTCAAATATTTTTTCAGAAACTGCATTCTTGTTGTTGCAAGAGTTACCTGTCAGGCAAATTGTCATTTTGTATTTTAACTGCTTAAGCACTAATAATCTAGGATGATTACCTCAGCAAACAATGCCACACAATAGCACAAGGGTACTTCTAGGCTACAATGAGAGAGTGTGTAAAATGCAAATTATTTTCATTTATCGGTGATATTCGCATTTGCAACCATTTACTTCCTACTTAGGCCTTTGATTAACCAGCTACTTAATTCCTGGAGTAACCATTGCTATCTAAAGAACACCAAAGTTCCTTGCTCTCAGTATGGTCTATGTACAAATGCCACAGCTACAGGCAAAGTCAGCAAAGATCAGTTCTGGCCACCCTATTATAAAAAGCATTTTATTAAACTAAGAAGACGACAGAGAAGATTTACTAGGATGCTACCTGGACTGGAAGGCTTGAGTTATAGGTTGGATAGGCTGGGACTTTTTTTCTCCGCAGAGTAGGATACTAAGAGGTGACCTTATAGAGGTCTATATAATCATGAAAAGCATAGATAAAATGGATAGCCGTCAGCTTTACCCCATGGCAAGGGAATTGAAAACTAGAGGTCACAGGTTTAAGGTGAGAGGGGAGGATACAAAAGGTGGTGAGTGTCTGCAACAGGCTGCCAGAAGTAGTGGTGAAAGCGAATACAATTTTGTCATTTCAGAAACATTTGGACAGGTACATGATGGGAAATTGACCAAATGCACGCAAATGAGACTAGTTTAAATTGTTAAAACTGGGCAGCATGTGCAATTTGGGCCAAAGGGCCTGTTTCCATGCTGTACATCTCTATGACTCTATGTGTTGCGCAGTTAAATGTGGAAATTGAGAAGTCGCTGCCCATGATGAGCCTTGGGAAGCAGCATCTTGTTATCTGGCTCTCCATTCAGGCAGTGTCCAGTTCCTGTGCTTGCGCAGTCAATACAAAGTAAAGCCACCAATACAATGTGAAGTCATTTCATTCCAAATCTAAGGATGTTAATAATTCACTACTACTACTTAACCTATATGGGACTGGAAATTAACTATTAAAGGTTTGCAATCTCATTCTTTCAGGTTTGCCATGTTGTTCGATTTCTTTTAATTAAGTGCTTTGTTTTAAAACATTTTCTCTCTCAATCCTTCTTTCACTGTCTTTATTTCTTCCTATATTTTGGCATGAAACTCGTTATTCTAAAGTGCACTTTAAATTTGTCTTTATTAAAACACAGTTTTGGAATAGAGACCAAGGAAATCAGGACATGAATCCTGATTGTAATGAAGAACATAAAAGGCAATTGGAAAATAAGGCCAGAGATGGTTGGTTTTTCTCTAGCGACGATTCTCCCCAGAAGAACTGAAGTTAAACGTATTTGAAAGAAAAATACTGATGAAAAGAAAATACAAGAAGGAAAGTGACGGCAGTAGCAAACCTCCGAGTTACAAATATGAACATTGTAAAGAGAATTCCAGTTGCTGGCAGATGCCAGTGTTGTACTGCTGTTTGTCACAGGACGGTCGGTTAAAGGTTCAAGCTCCATGCCTGGCACTGCCAGCTGTGAATGAATGATAAGTGTGTATTCTGCATCCATTAGTTTTAATGTTAAGAAGATTATAAAGTGATATTGTGATTCTTAGAAGAATGCAAAGTGAAAAGAAGACTGGGGAATGGTATTAGGTGAATTGATCATTCAGAGGACGCAGCAGCCTTGATGTGCCAAATGGCTTCTTTCTGTGCTATAAGAGCTCTTTGAACCATTCCAATTAGCACCACCTCTGATCCAGCGGATACTTTCCAATTCAAAGTTAATGTTTCTTATAGGAACAGCAGAAATCATAGAATCCCTACAGTGTGGAAGCAGGCCATTTGCCCCATCAAGTCTACACACCGATCCTCTAAAGAGCATCCCACCCAGACCCACGCAACTATCCCAAACCTGTAACCCCGCATTTTCCCATGGCTAACCCAGCTGACCTACATATCACTGCACACTATGGGCAATTTAACATGGCATAACCCCTTGGCATCATGGTAGCTCACAAACCTACCAACACACTAAAACAGCAGCTAATTAACTTGAAAGATCCTATACAGGGAACAAGCAAAACTAATGTCATTTACAAAATACTGTGCAAGGACTGTAACAAGCAGTACATTGGACATACAGGCAAAAAAACGAGCTACCGGGATACATGAACATCAACTAGACACAAAACAACATGACCTTCTCTCACTAGTATCCTCACATACAGATAAAGAAGGACACCACTTCGACTGGGACAACGCATTCATCCTAGGACAAGCCAATAAGAGACATGCATGAGAATTCCTAGAAGCATGGCATTCCACCCGGAACTCTATCAACAAACACATTGAGTTAGACCCCATCTACCTTGAGAAAAAGAACCGGAAATGACATAACCACAGGAAATGATATCACCAACCCAAAGAAACCCAAACACATACATAGAAAGCAGGAATGATGAACAGTGCTTCGCCCAGAGGTCCACTGAAGATGTTACCTAATAGGGTGACGCAACATCTGGAAATGAACCTTCCAGAACCTCAACTTCTCAAAACTCGCTTAGCATGGTCAATCCACCTGACCTGCATGTATTTGGACTGTGGGAGGAAACCGGAGAAAACCCATGTAGACATGAGGAGAATGTACAAACTCCACACAGACAGTTACCCAAAGGTGGAAACAAACCCAGGTCCTTGGCACTGTGAGGCAGTGGTGGTAACCACTGAGCCACCATGCCACCCCTAAATGAATGGAAACAATTAGAACAGATATAATAATCTAATAACCTGTGGATAATAAATATATTCAATTCAATATTTTTCATCATTTCCTTCATTGTTTTATATCTTGAAATTAATTGTTTTATGTTTGCAGTAGATTGCTTCATAAATCTTCACCCTAATCCTAGCAAAAAGTCACAAACAAAGTAATCAAGTAACTGAAAGAAAGAGAAACAAAAATATGATAAAATGGCTTGAAATTCGATAATGAAATTTAATAAAGAATTAATGAACACAACAAAATATCCCAAGGTGTGTCACAGAAGCATTATCAAACAAAATTTCTTATTTAAGGAAATATTAAGAGAAGTGGCCAAAAAGCTGATCCATCCAGGTAGATGTTAACATGTATTTTAAGGAGAGAGGGAAAGGAACAGAGAGGTTCAGAACAGTAGTACCAAGCAGCTGAAGGGACTGCAACAAGTAGTAGAGTGATTAAACTGGGGATTTGCAAGAGGTTTGAACCAAACGAGAACATGGATTGTATGAATATGAGGGAAGGGATGAGACCACACAAGGCTTGAAAATAATGATGGGAATCTCAAAGTTGTAAGATTGGCCAGACTGGGTATCAATATAGCTCGATAAAAGAATCAAGTTTGATTCAATCATTATATTGTCAAATATTACAATATAGATAGCGCAAAACAATTTACTCTGGGTTCAACTTATGTGATGTGCATCAAGAATTAAACTCCTTTAAATAAGCAAGTTCATAAAAAACAAGGGAAGGATTATGGCATTCAGTCCATTGTCCTTATTCTGCCACTGAATAAAATCTGTTTGTGTCTTTAAATTCACTTCCCTATCAGACCCAACCATGAACCTTGATTGGAATTCTTGAAGAAGGGCTTATGCCCGAAACGTCGATTCTCCTGTTCCCTGGATGCTGCCTGACCTGCTGCGCTTTTCCAGCAACACATTTCCAGCTCTGATCTCCAGCATCTGCTGACCTCACTTTCTCCTCCATGAACCTTGATTCCCTTATTGACCAAAAATCTGTCCAATATAATCTTAAATAAATACAATGATCCATTTTCCACAGTTCTCTGGAGAACATACTTCTAGAGATTAATGGCCTCACAAAAAAAACGTTATCTCCATATTAAATCTGAGACCCCTTTTTTTAAACAGCTCCAGATTCCCCTGTGATAATTAGATTAGATTTAGATTACTTACAGTGTGGAAACAGGCCCTTCAGCCCAACATGTCCACACCGACCTGCAATTCTCCTACATTTACCCCTTCATCTAACACTACGGCAATTTAGCATGGCCAATATGGAATTCAATGTGAGCAAATGCGAGGTCTTGCACTTTGGAAAAAAGAATAGAAGCATGGACTACTTTCTAAACGGTGAGAAAATTCGTAAAGCCAAAGTACAGAGGGATCTGGGAGTGCTAGTTGAGGATTCTCTAAAGGTAAACATGCAGGTTGAGTCCGTGATTAAGAAAGCGAATGCAATGTTGTCAATTATCTCAAGAGGGTTGGAATATAAAAGCACTATTGTGCTACTGAGACTTTATAAAGCTCTGGTTAGGCCCCATCTGGAATACCGTGTCCAGGTTTTGTCCCCACACCTCAGGAAGGACATTCTGGCACTGGAGCGTGTCCAGCGGAAATTCACATGGATGATCCCTGGAATGACAGGTCTAACATATGAGGAACGGCTGAGGATACTGGGATTGTATTCGTTGGAGTTTAGAAGATTAAGGGGAGACTTAATAGAGACATACAAAATAATACATGGCTTGGAAAAGGTAGATGCTAGGAAATTGTTTCAGTTAAACGAGGAGACTAGGACCCGTGGACACAGCCTTAGAATTAGACGGGGTCATTTCAGAACAGAAAAGCGGAGACATTTCTTCAGCCAGAGAGTGGTGAGCCTGTGGAATTCATTGCCACGGAGTGCAGTGGAAGCCGGGACGCTAAATGTCTTCAAGGCCGAGATTGATAGATTCTTGTTGTCTAGAGGAATTAAGGGCTACAGGGAGAACGCTGGTAAGTGGAGCTGAAATGCGCATCAGCCATGATTGAATGGCAGAGTGGACTCGATGGGCCAAATGGCCTTACTTCCACTCCTATGTCTTATGGTCTCTT
>NC_057742.1:13157525-13162193 GCF_004010195.1 Chiloscyllium plagiosum
CGTGTATGGAATGAGCTGCCAGAGGAAGTGGTGGAGGCTGGTACAATTGCAACATTTAAAAGGCATTTGTATGAGTATATGAATAGGAAGGGTTTGGAGGGATATGGGCTGGGTGCTGGCAGGCGGGACTAGATTGGGTTGGGATATCTGGTCGACATGGACGGGTTGGACCAAAGGGTCTGTTTCCATGCTGTACATCTCGATGACTCTATGACTCTAAGTTGATCCGGATCGGCCAAAATGCTACCTTGGAATGACAGACTCCCCAAACTCGCTAGTGACTCAATAAAGGCACAACGAATGAACATGTTTCTTTGGTTTGTGGTGAATGGGTTCCTGCTTAAGAACAGTACACCACATTTGCATTAATAACAATCCAAGTGAAAACACTACATCAGCAGCACTCCCTCATCTCTCAGGTTCTGCTGTTATTTCATATTTTTTTATTTCTCTTTCTATTTACAATGTATTTATTTTCATGCACGTGAGACAACATAAAGAGCACACTGGGAGCAACACCAGAGCTAAATTGAGTGCACAGAATCAGGAACCGGCCAAAGATGTGATCAAAGACAGAAAAAGAGAAGGTTTCAAACTTATTTTACACTTTGTAATCAAGTCAACAGCAGATAATTGTTAGTTGGGCTGTTTGTTGCTGAATATATATTAATCAGGCAGGTTTTAAACTCTGAAATAAATCCTATATGCTCATCATGCAGCAATTGCCACACTGTTGTCTTTATTTGTTCATGGGATGTGGGCGTCGCTGGCTAAGCTGGCATTTACTATCTCGAATAATGCGATGGAAATAGAAGCCAATTTAATGTGCCAGTATATCTCAACTGTAATGAGGCTTGTTGCACTTAACCTATTGTCAGTTATTGCAGGTTTTTGAGGGGAAATGTGCTTGAAAAACACATGGCAGCAAAAACTTGCATTTATGAAGAAACACACCATTCACAACCTCAGGATATTCCAAAGTACTTTACAGTAAAAGAATCACTTTTGAAGTGTAGTAACTATGGTAATGTAAGACATGCAGCAATTTGCCACAGCATTTTGCATAATGATTTACTGTTGATGTACAAAACTGGATATGCGGACAAATGTCACAATCATTCCAGACTCACAGCTCATAAACAGCAATGACATGAACACTCAGTAAATTTGTTTTGTGCTGATGTCAGTTGGAAAAAGAATGTTGATCCGTGGATCACCAGCTGTGTCCTTTTAAATTCACTTGTGCTTTTAATGTTACTTCACCTTCTCAGCAGCTGTAACATTCTATCACTGTACGCTGTTCGGTTACCCTGATGTACTTGTATAGTACAATCTGCCTGTAAAGCACATAAGACAAAACTTTTCACTGTATGTCAGTATATGTGCCAGTCATAAATCAGATCAAATCAAATCAAAGAATGGCATGAACAAGGCCATTTATCTCCATTCCTAATGATAATGAGCCACCTTCTTCAATGGCTGCAGTCAATGCGGTGTAAATATGTACAGTGCTGTTCTGGTGGTAGTTCCTGCTGTACAAAACGTGCTGTAAGGATCTTTAACATCCACTTGAACCATGAGGACAGGGTGATAGTCTCATTTTGGTATCTTAATCAATCTCAACTAACCTCTTAAACGAATGGACCAAATTTCAGATTCAAGTGTTTTGTTGACTCTATAGGACAGGGAGCACTAAGGTATTGAATGTCTTACGAAGCACCTAGACTGAAGGCCATTCAATTGGAGTCAGCTCCTATTAGAAACTCCTTAAATACTGTCCCCACAGAATGATCGTATTATTCATAGTACCTTTAACCTGAATATGATTGACGGTAGTAATCTGACTAGTTTGGTGCATCACTTGCTGATTGTACAGAACCAATTCTCAAAAGATATCGGGTGTGTGGTGTGGGGCAGCACAATGGCTCAGTGGTTAGCACTGCTGTCTTACAGCACTAGGGACCTAGGTTCAATTCCAGCCTCTGTCTGTGTGGAGTTTGCACGTTCTCCATTTGTCTGTGTGGGTGCCCTCCGGGTGCTCTGGTTTCCTCCTGCAGTCCAAATATGTGCAGGTATAGGTGGACTGCCCATACTAAATTGCGCATAGTATCCAAGGATGTGCAGGCTAGGGGGGGTGGTGGTTAGCCATGAGAACTGCAGGCTTACAGGGGTAGGAGGAAGGATACTCTTCAGTGGGTTGGCATGGACTCAATGGGCTTGCTTCCACACTCTAGAGATTCTGTGTGTAGGAATAGCAGTGTGTACCATGTACATGACACACTGTGGTAACCTACCAAGGATCCTTCAAACAGCCCCTTTCAAGCAATTGGCCTCTTCAACCTAGGCAAGAGCAGTATACTAATGGGAACAGCTGGGTCAAAATCCTGGGACTCCTTCAATGGCATTATCACAAGATCTGCAATGGTTCAAATAGGCTGTTCAACAACACTTCACAAGAGCAGTTAGAGATGAGCAAAGGCTGCTGGTTTAGACAGCAATGCCTACATCCTGTGAAAGAATGAAAAAGAAACAAACATGTAAATGGCATGTTACATGTAATGAATAAACCAGCCAGCAAAACTACAAAGGTCTTGGATAAAGCTTCTCCTCCCTCTTTTGGGTGCAGGAGGTCACATTCTTTAAAAAACAAATTTGTATGGCATGCTTTTTCAAACTCTATGAAGCACTTGCGAACCACTTAAAGCCCCTGTGAACAGATGTCAAATTCTCCATTGAAAACAATGCTGAAAACGTGTTTGAATCTGGCAAATGCCAAGATGACTCAGAGTGGGAAGTTGGTAACTTTTTATCTGCAAATTACAATTCAGTATTCTTAGAAATGTTACCAGTAAGTCAAAGATTTACTCTAGAATGTAAGAAAGTCATCAGTTTTCTGATGAAGTCAATTGTACGGAAGAAGTCATTGGCTTGGTGGAGAAAATTAACTTGTAATATACGTTCTCATTAGATCTCAGATGAAAGGAAACTCATCTGGAATTAACAGTCTGATATTATAATCAAATTTCTCATTTAAGCAGAAAGTTAAACTTACATTATATTTACAACATCTAAATTATCACAAAATTTCACATTTGTAAAATAAGTTAGTAGGTGGAAATTGGAGTATTTTGAATAAAACACAACATACATAGTCAGTTCACCTGCCTTAGTTCAGTGATAGCATCATCTCCTCTGACTGAGAAGGTTATGCATTTAAATCAGGTTACGACATGAGACTAATTTAAACCAGTCACACAGAAAATATTCACCTTGTGCTGTAATCTGTTAAAATTCAAGAGGCAAAGAACTATCCCAAAAGTCACAATTTAAAGTAAAAATCAACAACTTTATTCTTTAAGTCTAACAGGGAATATTAACTAACAACTATTTACATCTTCTTTCTCTTAAACCTATCTTTTACCTTCTACTTTACAATACTAGTCCTTTAAAATAATCCCGATTATGATTTAGAAAAAAATTAATCATGTTGCAAAATCAGTCAGCTTTGCTGAATCTCCTCTGCCGATTGTCTCCAGGTCAATACACTGCTGAAGTTTGGAACAAGCTTCCAATAGAATCCACTTAATCCCTAAAAATCAAAGCACTTCTTTCTTTAAGGTTGGTCATGGAATTTCCTCGATAGCCTTCATCTTTGAATTCCGTGGGGTCAACCTTCCATGACCAAAGAATGTCACCTCTGCTTTTGCGAATTCAGTTGTGTTTAAGTTTATTACCGGTTTTGCTCCTCGCAGTCGTTCAAAGAGCTCTGCCAACTGTACCATGTGATCTTTCCAGGACTTACTAAAGATCACAACATCATCTAAATAGATTGCACAGTTTGTTGATCCCGCCACAGCACTGTTCATGAGTCTTTGGAATGTGGCAGGATTCTTCATTCCAAAGGGTATCACTTTAAATTGATATAGCCCATTTGGGGTTACAAATGGAAAAGTTTCTTTTACCGTCTCTGATAAAGGTACCTGCCAGTAACCACACAGTAAGTCTCACTTGGTGATGTAACTGGCTTGTCCGACTTTCTCGATACAGTCCTCCAATCCCAGAATTGGACATAAGTCCGATTTTGCAACGACGTTGACCTTCCGATAATCCACGCAGAATTGTTGAGTCCCATCCATTTGGGAATTAAGACAATCGTCGAACTCCACTCACTCTGGCTCGGTTCGATGATGTTCTCATCAAGCATGGCCTCCACCTCCTTCTGGACGTGTGTAGCTTTGAAAGGATTAAGCCGTTAGTGGTGTTGTTTTATTGGAGCGGTATTCCGTACGTCTATTTCGTGTACAATAGCATGAGTCCTCCCCATCTGATTCGCACGTGTCCTTACATTGCAGTAACAAACCTTTAAACTGTGCTCTATGCTCCTAAGACCGATAGTTTACTAACCTATCCCACTCCTCAGGACTTCTTCATTTTTACATCAATTTTGAGGCACATCAAAATCCACACCATCTGGATTTGGTTTCTCACTCTGCGGAGCAGTAACTAACACCTGTTTCTCCAGTTCTTTCTCTCTAGTATAATATGGTTTCAACATGTTCACATGACAAACCCAATACCATTTTTTTCTATCTGGCATCTTTACTAGATAGTTCACCTGACTTAACTTTTTCTCAATTTGATAGGGACCACTAAACCTGGCTTTGAAGG
>NC_057742.1:13163722-13165613 GCF_004010195.1 Chiloscyllium plagiosum
GCAATGCATTCCACAGGCCCACCACTCTCTGGCTGAAGAAATGTCTCTGCATTTCTGTTCTGAATTTACCCCCTCTAATTTTAAGGCTGTGTCCATGGGTCCTAGTCTCCTCGCCTAACGGAGACAATTTCCTAGCGTCCACCCTCTCCAAGCCATCTATTATTTTGTAAGTTTCTATTAGATCTCCCCTTAATCTTCTAAACTCCAATGAATACAATCCCAGGATCCTCAGCCGTTCCTCATATGTTAGACCTACCATTCCAGGGATCATCCGTGTGAATCTCCGCTGGACACGCTCCAGTGCCAGTATGTCCTTCCTGAGGTGTGGGGACCAAAACTGGACACAGTACTCCAAATGGGGCCTAACCAGAGCTTTATAAAGTCTCAGTAGCACAACGGTGCTTTTATAGTCCAACCTCTTGTGATAATTGACAACATTGCATTCGCTTTCTTAATCACGGACTCAACCTGCATATTTACCTTTAGAGAATCCTCAACTAGCACTCCCAGATCCCTCTATACTTTGGCTCTACGAATTTTCTCACCGTTTGTAAAGTAGTCCATTCTTCTATTCTTTTTTCCAAACTGCAAGACCTCGCAGTTGCTCACATTGAATTCCATCAGCCATTTCCTGGACCACTCCTCCAAACTGTCTAGATCCTTCTGCAGCCTCCCCACTTCCTCAGTACTACCTGCCTGTCCACCTAACTTTATATCATCGGCAAACTTCGCTAGAATGTCCCCAGTCCCTTCATCCAGATCATTAATATACAATGTGAACAGCTGCGGCCCCAATACTGAACCCTGCGGGACACCGCTTGTCACCGGCTGCCATTCCGAAAAAGAACCTTTTATCCCAACTCTCTGCCTTCTGTCAGACAGCCAATCCTCAATCCATACCAGTAGCTCACCTCGAACACCATGGGCCCTCACCTTGCTCAGCAGCCTCCCGCGTGGCACCTTATCAAAGGCTTTTTGGAAGTCTAGGTAGATCACATCCACTGGGTTTCCCCGGTCTAATCTACTTGTCACCTGTTCAAAGAACTCCAACAGGTTTGTCAGGCACGACCTCCCCTTACTAAATCCATGTTGACTTGTTCTAATCCGACCCTGCTCTTCCAAGAATTTAGAAACCTCATCCTTAATAATGGATTCTAGAATTTTACCAACAACTGAGGTTAGGCTAATTGGCCTATAATTTTCCATCTTTTGCCTTGATCCTTTCTTGAACAAGGGGGTTACAACAGCGAACTTCCAATCATCCGGGACTTTCCCTGACTCCATTGACTTCTGAAAGATCTCAACCAACGCCTCCACTATTTCCTCAGCCACCTCCCTCAGAACTCTAGGATGTAACCCATCAGGGCCGGGAGATTGATCAATTTTAAGACCTTTTAGCTTTTCTAGCACTTTCTCTTTTGTAATGGCAACCATAATCAACTCAGCCCCCTGACTCCCTTTAATTGTTGGGATATTACTCATATCTTCCACTGTGAAGACTGACGCAAAGTACTTATTAAATTCTCCTGCTATTTCCTTATCTCCCATCACTAGGCCTCCAGCATTAGTTTGAAGTGGCCCAATGTCTACTCTTGCCTGTCGTTTATTTCTTATGTACTGAAAGAAACTTTTACTATTATTTCTAATATTACTGGCTAGCCTACCTTCATATTTGATCCTCTCCTTCCTTATTTCTCTCTTTGTTATCCTCTGTTTGTTTTTGTAGCCTTCCCAATCTTCTAATTTCCCAGTGCTCTTGGCCGCTTTACAGGATCTCTCTTTTTCTTTGATATATTTCCTGACTTCCTTTGTCAGCCATAGTTGTCTAATCCCTCCCCGGATAATCTTTCTCTTCTTGGGGATGAACCTCTGGACAGTGTCCTCAATTTTA
>NC_057742.1:13165629-13212454 GCF_004010195.1 Chiloscyllium plagiosum
AACAGGTTTGTCAGGCACGATCTCCCCTTACTAAATCCATGTTGACTTGTTCTAATCTGTCCCTGCTCTTCCAAGAATTTAGAAACCTCATCCTTAATGATGGATTCTAGAATTTTACCAACAACCGAGTTTAGGCTAATTGGCCTATAATTTTCCATCTTTTGTCTTGATCCTTTCTTGAACAAGGGGGTTACAACAGTGATCTTCCAATCATCCGGGACTTTCCTTGACTCCAGTGACTTTTGAAAGATCTCAACCAACGCCTCTGCTATTTCCTCAGCCACCTCCCTCAGAACTTTAGGATGTCGCCCACTAGCACTTTCTCTTTTGTAATGGCAACCATACTCAACTCAAACCCCTGACTCCCTTTCATTGTTGGGATATTACTCATGTCTTCCACTGTGAAGACTGACGCAAAGTACGTGTTAAGTTCTCCTGCTATTTCCTTATCTCCCATCACTAGCCTTCCCGCATCAGTTTGAAGTGGCCCAATGTCTACTTTTGCCTGTTGTTTGTTTCTTATGTATTGAAAGAACTTTTACTATCATTTCTAATATTACTGGCTAGCCTACCTTCATATTTGATCCTCTCCTTCCTTATTTCTCTCTTTGTTATCCTCTGTTTGTTTTTGTAGCCTTCCCAATCTTCTGATTTCCCAGTGCTCTTGGCCACTTTATAGGCTCTCTCTTTTTCTTTGTTAGATTTCCTGACTTCCTTTGTCAGCCATGGCTGTCTAATCCCTCCCCGGATAATCTTTCTCTTCTTGGGGATGAACCTCTGTACAGTGTCCTCAATTTTACCCACAAACTCCCGCCATTTTTGCTCTACTGTCTTCCCTGCTAGGCTCTGCTTCCAGTCGATTTTCGTCAGTTCTTCTCTCATGTCCTCATAATTTCCTTTATTTAACTGTAACACCATTATATCCGATTTTGCCTTCTCTCTTTCAAACTGCAGACTGAACTCTACCATATTATGATCGCTGCTTCCTAAGTGTCCCCTTACTTTAAGATTTTTTTATTAAGTCTGGTTCATTACATAGCACTAGGTCCAGAAAAGCCTGCTCCCTTGTGGGATCCATGACAAGCTGTTCCAAAAAGCCATCCTGTAAGCATTCCATGAATTCCCTTTCTTTGGATCCACTGGCAACATTATTTACCCAGTCCACCTGCATATTGAAGTCTCCCATGATCACTGTGACCTTGCCTTTCTGCAAGGTCACAGTGCAGTTCAGTTCAAATCTGCACCTCTCTTACTTTCAGCAATGGTTAGAACCTGTATCTCTCAAAATTATAACTTCTTGTCTTTCTCCCCTGTTATTTCTGAGTAAACTTTACATACAGAGGTGAATTCTTTATAGAGATCAGGCACTAACTCCTTACCCAGTCCCTGCCTAGGCTGTGCACTCTCCTGCAGCTCCTTGGCTCTTCTTGGGGTTTCCTTCACTACCTTCACTAATGCCACTGGCGTAGCTTCTTTTACCACATCTTTTTCCATAATGCCTTTCTTTTACGACCAGCATTGTGACTTTACATGTCCCACTTTACCACAGTGGAAAAATCTGAGGGCTTTTACTTTTTTTAACCTGTGGTAATCTCTTACCAGTGCTCTCTACTCTTGGTTTCATAGTGTCGGATCTTGCCTTCCCCCAACTCCTATCCCTCACAGGACAAAATTTTGGTCGGAAACTTGTCTTATGCACCAATATGTATTCATCTGCTAATTCTGCTGACCTTTCACTTCCTGAACTTTCTGTTCCTCCATGTGAATTCTTATCATCTGTGGAAGTGAGTTTTCAAACTCCTCCAGCAGAATAATCTCTCTTAGAGCCTCATAGGTCCTGTCTGTTTTTAAAGCACGTACCCATCTATCAAAATGACTCTGTTTAACTCTTTCAAACTCAGCATAAGCCTGACCTTGTTCCTTCTTTATGTTCTGAGCCACTGTCTATACACTTCTAGAACCAATTCATAAGCATTTAAAATAGCCTGTTTGACCTCTTCATAATCTCTTGATGCCTCATCTGACAGCGTGGCAAATATCTCACTAGCTCTGCCTCCCAGTTTAGACTGAACTAGCATCGCCCATAAATCCTCAGACCACTCCATCTCTCCAGTCAATTTTTCAAATGAAATAAAGAAGGCTTCACCATCTTTCTCCTCGAAAGGTGGCAGAGTTTTGACATCTTTGTAAATATCACTACCTTCTCTTTTAATCTCCATGTTAGTTCAAGTTTGCTGACCAAGTCGCAACTTCTCAAGTTCAAATTCTCTCTTTTTGTCTCTCCCTTTCTTCACTCTCTCTTTGCTTAGGTAAGGAATTTCTCTCCCTCTTTTTCCTCCCGCACTTACCTCTCTCTTTCTTTTTCTTCTCTCTCCCTTTCTCTTTCCTCTCTCTCTTTCTTCTTTCTCTCTCCCTTTGTTTTATCTCCTAACTCCATTTTTTGCAATTGTAATTTAAGTTTTTCTACCCCCACTGCACTTGTCTGTTTCTCTGATACA
This sequence comes from Chiloscyllium plagiosum, assembly GCF_004010195.1. Lineage (NCBI taxonomy): Eukaryota > Metazoa > Chordata > Chondrichthyes > Orectolobiformes > Hemiscylliidae > Chiloscyllium > Chiloscyllium plagiosum. The sequence continues at coordinate 13,168,128 of NC_057742.1, forward strand.
CTTAAGTGGTTGAATAACTCCCTTACAATTTCAGCTTCACTTTTGTCCTTGGTTAAACCCAAAACTAATTTCTTTCCTAATTCTAAAAGTATGGCCTTTTTCTTTCCTTCTAAACTTCCTTGGCAAATTTGAGAATCATCTTCAACTCCCAGAACCTATTTAGCAATTTTAAGAGCCATTTCTCTCACTTTTAATTTAACCTACCACAAGTCACTGAAATTTAAATAAAACATAGGTGAGACAGTTTGTTTAAGATCTAGGACACTAACCTGTAAGTGTACTGGATTTTCTTGTACCCTAAATATATTCAAATCTGTCTAAACCTATTCAAATCATGAATCCGAAACCCAAACTGTTCAAATTCTGGTGACTAGCCCCCAAACGGTTACAACACGGGGTAAACCCCCCCCCGCTAATTTAAACCAGTCACACAGAAAAGATTCATCTCATGCTGTAATCTGTTAAAATTCGAGAGGCAAAGAACTATCCCAAAAGTCACTATTTAAAGTAAAAATTATTCTTTATGTCTAACAAAGAATATTAACTAACAACTACTTATAACTTCTTTCTCTTAAACCAATCTTTTACCTTCTACTCTACAATACTGGTCCAATAAAAAAATCCCAATTACGATTTACAAAAAAATTAATCACGTTTCAAAACCAGTCAGCTTCGCTGAATCTCCTTTGTAGATTCACTCCAGGTCAGTTTTGATGTTCTGTGGCACAGACTCTCCACAGACAGGTACCTCTCAGAGAGCTCTTGAGTTAGCTGTCTGCATGTGTGTTGGTCTTTTGGCCAAAAATGTCCAGTTTTATACCCTAAAACATTGGATCATTTCATTGGTTTTAATATTATCAAAATACTAAATTCAAACTTGATTGGTGTTTGGTATCTTAGGGCATATTGTAAACTGATTGGCAGAATTTGAATTCGTTTTTTTTTGTCTTATGGCAACCCAGCTACTGCTTGCTGTTTCAATCAAACATTACATTGTTACCTTGTTCAGAACACTTTGTGCTGTGTCAGGCAGGTTTGCTAGCTTTTCAACTCTCTTAAAGGTACAGTATCTCTGCACCTTCAAAACAATCACAATCCAGAGACATGTGTATATAATGTAGGCTGATGTTTCAGCAAGGTTGTGTGAGAATGCAAACTATTAAAAACATATTATTTAAGTAATAAAAGTGAAAACAAATAATCTGGTCATTACCACGTTGGCTTTTGCAAGAGCTTGCTCTGTGCAAATTGGCTACCACAGACTCGACATTACATTATAACAACAGGGTAAGAGAACAGATTTTGATTTGTAAAATGGAAAAGCTTTGATTTGGACAGTCAAGAGTAATTTTTCTTGCATCTAAAGAATAGCTGCCTTTCATGAACTTGAATTTATCCAAAACTCTGATGGTTGTATCCTAACGCACCAGGTCTCACTTGTTGACTGCTTAGAGTTCCATGCAGTATCTTGGGATATTTTAATACATGAATCATGCCATATAGAATGAAGGAAGTTATAGCAAGGCTACTCGGGAGCCATCAAATTCCGTGATTTCCTCTTCAGCTGTCTGAATGATGAACTTGATCGTCTTCTCTTTTTAATTTCTGGAAACAATTATTTGGGATAGGACGAGTAATCACATGGAGAGAGCTGTGTTGATTATGAAGAGTCAACATGGATTTTTAAAGGAAATATTACATTTAACTAAGTTATTGGTCTTTTTTCGAAGCGGTAAATGAAATGTCAATGAGGGTAATGCTGTTCATGTAATATCTAGATTAGAGTGGTGCTGGAAAAGCACAGCAGTTCAGGCAGCATCCGAGAAGCAGTAAAATCGACGTTTCGGGCAAAAGCCCTTCATCAGGAATTCATGTAATATGCATGGACTTACAGAATATTTTTGAACATGATGCCACACAATAGACTTGTGGGAAAAGTTATAGCTCTTGGAATAAACAGGACAGTAGCACCATAGACAGAACAATTCCTCAGCTGAGGAACAGGAGACAATAGTCAATGGATGCTGTGGACTGAAGAAAGTGGAAATGGAGTTCCATATGGGTCTATATTAGGACCCTTTTTCTCATGTGTACTAATGATCTAAATAAGCACAGAGGGAACAATGTCAACATTTGCAGAACTTGGAAATATGCTACATGGAGAGTGCAAAACCTCAAAAAGGACAATTTGATGGAGTCGGCAGATAGATGATAGATTACATTCAATGCAGAGAAGTGGGAGTGAATCCTTAGAAGTGTATAAAGGCAGTAGGGGCATACTTAAGAGGGACATCAGGAGGGCAAAAAATGAGATAGCTTTGGCAAATAGGGTTATGGAAATGGAGTTCCATAATGGGTCTATATTAGGACCCTTTTTCTCATGTGTACTAATGATCTAAATATGCACAGAGGGAACAATGTCAACATTTGCAGAACTTGGAAATATCATGCTACGTGGAGAACCTCAAAAAGGACAATTTGATGGAGTCGGCAGATAGATGGTAGATTACATTCAATGCAGAGAAGTGGGAGTGAATCCTTAGAAGTGTATAAAGGCAGTAGGGGGGACATACTTAAGAGGGACATCAGGAGGGCAAAAAATGAGATAGCTTTGGCAAATAGGATTAAGGAGAATCCAAGGGGTTTTTACAAATACATTAAGGTCAAAAGGGTAACTAAGGAGTGAATAGGGCTCCCCAAAGATCATCAAAGCAGCCTTTGTGTGGAGCCGGAGAGACTAAACAAGTATTTTGCATCAGTGTTTACTGTGGAGAAGGACATGGAAGATATAGAATATGGGGAAATAGATGGTGAATCTTCCATAATGTCCATATTACAGCAGAGGAAGTGCTGGATGTCTTGAAATGCATAAAGGTGGATAAATCCCAGGACCTAATCAGATGTCCCCTAAAGCTCTGTGGGAAGCTAGGGAAGTGATTACTGGGCCCCTTGCTGAGATATTTGTATCATTGATAGTCACAGGTGAGGTGCCGGAAGTCTGGAGGTTGGCTAACATGGTACCATTATTTAAGAAAATGGGTAAGGTCAAGCCAGGGAACTATAGACTGGTAAGCCTGACATCAGTGGTGGGCAATTTGTTGGAGGAATCCTGAGGGACAGGATTTACACATATTTGGAAAGGCACGGACTGTTTAGGGATAGACAACATGGCTTTGTATGTGGGAAATCACGTCTCATGAACTTGATAGAATTGATGAGGGCAGAGCAGTGGACATGATCTATATGGACTTCAGTAAGGCATTCGACAAGGTTCCCCATGGGAGACTGGTTAGCAAGGTTAGATCTCATGGAATACTGGGAGAACTAGCTATTTGGATACAGAACTGCCTCGAAAGTAGAAGACAGAAGGTGGTGGTGGAGGGTTGTTTTTCAGATGGAGGCCTGTGACCAGTGGAGTGCCACAAGGATTGGTGCTGGGTCCACTACCTTTTATCATTTATATAAATGATTTAGATATGAATATACGATGTATGTTTGTAGACAACATCTAAATTGGAAGTGTAGTGGACAGCAAGGGTTACCTCAGATTACAACAGGATCTTGATCAGATGGGCCAACGGGTTGAGGAGTGGCAGATGGAGTTTAATTCAGATAAATGTGAGGTGCTGCATTTTGGGAAAGCAAATCTTAGCAGGACTTATACACTTAATGGTAAGGTCCTAGGGTCTGTTGCTGAACAAAGAGACTTTGGAGTGCAGATTCATAGCTCCTTGAAAGTAAAGTCAGAGCAGATAGGATAGTGAAGAAGGCATTTGGTATGCTTTCCTTTATTAGTCAGAGCATTGAGTACAGGAGTTGGGAGGTCATATTGTGGCTATACGGGACACTGGTTAGACCACTGTTGGTATATTGTGTGCAATTCTGGTCTCCATCCTATCGGAAGGATGTTGTGAAACTTTAATGGGTTCAGAAAAGATTTACAAGGATGTTGCCAGGTTTGGAGGATTTGAGCTATAGGAAGAGATTGAATAGGCTGGGGCTGTTTTCCCTGATGCGTCAAAGGCTGGGGAGTGACCTCATAGAGGTTTATAAAATTATGAGGGGCATGGATAGGATAAATAGACTAAGTCTTTTCCCGGGGGTGTGAGAGTCTAGAACTAGATGGCATAGCTTTAGGGTGAGAAGGGAAAGATATAAAAGGGACCTAAGGGGTAGCTTTTTTACGCAGAAGGTGGTGCATGTATGGAATGAGCTGCCAGAGGAAGTGGTGGAGGCTGGTACAATTTTAACATTTAAAAGGCATCTGGATAGGGTGTATGAATAGGAAGGGTTTGGAGGGATATGGACCAAGTGCTGGCCAATGGCACTAGTTTAGGTTGGGATATCTGGTCGGCACGGACTAGTTGGACCGGAGGGTCTGTTTCCGTGCTGTACATCTCTATGACTCTGTGCGAGGTGATGCATTTTGGTAGGAAGTACATGGAGAGAATACAAAATAAGGGATCTAATTCAAGAGAGTGGGCTGGGTCTGAAATGCACTGTATGAAAATTTGATGACAGCAGGTGAGTTGAGGCATTCAAAAGGCTATGCCAATTATTTATGTAAAACATGCAAAGATATGGGGAAAAGACAGGACAATGGCACCAAGTCATGATGCTCATCTGGAGATCTGATGCAGATAAGATGTAAAATGTCATTCTCCTGCACTGTAACATTTATGATGTTTCTTGGAAGAATTCTATCGTCTGGTTCACAGCTGGCATCAACATCTTATCCTGCTTTATTATATGATAGAATTAATTCAAAAGCACATCGCACACCAAGTTTCCCAAACTAACAGTGACGCCCATGTACCATATTCACATCTGTGCCAAGTGTACTGTTAGCTTTCTAAATCTTGCAGGAGGCTATTAAATTCAAGATAATATTTCCCCATATTGGTGGAGAACTAACTTGATTTATCTTAGGAATGGATCTAGTGAGGCAAACTGTTCTGGAAATTAAAAGCACTTCAGACTTCAAAGTGCATAATACACCTTTAATGTAGGTTTTTGAAAGATACATCTGCATTTTAACCTTAATGGAAGTTTGAGCACAGATACAACATTTTATCACTTAATCTTAATGTCCTAGGGTTGGTGCAGAAACTTGGCACTCTAAAACCAACACTTCATTTCATTCAAGCCATATGTCCCCACCCCACTTCTCATGCAGTTTCCAATGCTGGAAGATTTTAAACCTTGGCACAGACAATATCACGTACATTGTTATCACAGCAGCTAAAATGGTAGAAACTATAGGGACATAAAACCTCAACAGCTGACAAGTAGACTTCCTGGGCAATCAGAAATGGTAGAAGCTAGTAAGTTTTCAAAGGATGCATTGGCCTTAAATATTTAGAAATCAAAGGCATCATAGCATCACTACTTGTTATTTTGTCAAAAGAAACATCACAAAATCACTCAAGGGTTTAACTTCTGCAAATATGATGAGGAAATGTTAGTGTTTGTAAGTTATCAGCTGCGGTTATGGAGGTAATCTCAAACATTCATGTCATTGTTGAGGTATTTCTCCTCCCACCCCCTCAGTAAAAGGCAGCTGGGGTCAGAAGATATAATCAGGATGTCTGCTTAGTCGAGTACTGTCAAGTACCAATGGTGAAAGTACAAAGACGACATATTGATAACATGAAAAGTTTACACAATGGACTTACTGCGGAATCAAGTATTGTGGTCATGGATTAATGCTTCATTGTCATAATTTATTACATAAACAATTTAGAATGACATGTCAGTGCCATAGCAGGAGTTCAGCATTGTCAAATGGTGATGACTTTGATGCCATGTTAAACTGTAGCCTGTCTATTCAAAGACCACAAATCAATTTTAAGCAAAAAACATCTGCTAGTCCCATGGCCAATACTCTTGCATAAAATCAAAATGAACACCTTTATCGACAGGAGTTCACTATGAGACCATGCTGACTGTTCACTTTTACAACTATACTTCAGATAGTAATAGACTATGAAGAGCTTTGGGATAGCCAGTGGATATCCATCATTGACATCTCTCCACACGTTTAGGGCCTGAGTAGGAACGTTGAAACAGAGAGGCTGTTGTGGTGCTGTGGTTACGTCCTGATCTCTGGGTTTAATTCCCATCTTCTCCAAAGGTATGTATCATAATATTTCTGAACATGCTGATTTGAAAAATCTGAACACTGGTGTTTCTCCAATTGCTTTTTCATCGACTTGTGCACTGCAGCTGGATCAGAGATTGCAGGTTGAGAGTGTCATTGGCAAACTCAAATTAGTTCATCAAATCTTTGATGGTACTTGCATTAACAATAAAGCTACCCTCCCCTGAAGCTGACATCATCTAGTTACAGGTATTCTGCTTGGTCTCTTGTCATTTTAGTTGGCTTTCACAGTCGAGTGGATGAAGAACTGCATAAATACAACCTCTTTCTTATAAAAACCTTTTTGTATCTCAAAACAACATGCTCTTGGTATGAGCATCTACCCATCCCTTAGCCACCTGGACCAAGTGCTTGTTTGGGCACTTGAGGGCAGAAAGCATCAAGCACATTGTGTATCTGAAGTGACAGCTGGATCAGGACCACAGATTTTCTTCTGCTGAAAGGCATTAGTGAAATCAGAAGAGTTCTCACAATAATATTATTCAGGAGACTCACATTTTATTCTGAAATTAAATTTCCACAGCAGGCAGGGCTGGTTTTGGATTCATGTCTCTGCAGTATCCAAGGCCTCTGAAACACTGGTCCAGTTAGTAAGCCTATTTTAACATCTCCTTGCTCAATGTTGGGTATTTCCCATCATGTTAGAAGGATGAAACATACCTCTTGCCAAAACAGTAATTCAAGCAATCAAATAATCCAATCCATACTAAGTGAATAGAATTAAAAGCTCAAAACAAAGCATCCCAAAATGGGACATACCTGACCCATTAAGAACATTTTTAGATGTATTCAACCAACGTACCCCAGCTCCCTCTTGACCTTTACTACTTGTAAGCAGCACATTCTGGGCTGAAAATACAAGCTACAACATGAGAATGCTGGCAATTCAAAGAAAATTAATCTCCATGTACACCCTACAATAAGTTGCAACTATAAAGGGATCCCAATAGTGTCATTTTCTTTTTTCACATTAAATTACAAAATCTCTCTTTAGGCATTCTTTGCTAACATATAGCAAATTTTATACGGATTTAAAATAGCACTTCTAATGAATGATTGACATATGTCATAGTCTCTTAAAGATCGATTCTGCACAACGAAGCTACATTCTAAAATGCATCTGCAATAATTAGTGGCAGCATTTTTGCAACTGTTTCAACTACACTCCTTTAGTAAAATGTTTAGCTAGAATTAGAGTCAGTTTGACAGCAGGAAAACAGACCCTTTGGCCTAACGCGCCCATGCTGACCAGCTATTCTAAACTATCTAGTACCATTTACCAGCATTCGACCCATATCCCTCTAAACTTTTCCTATTTGCATGCCCATCCAGATGCCTTTGAAATGTTGTAATCTTACCAGCCTCCGCCACTTCCTCAGGTAGCTTGTTCCATACATGCACCACCCTCTGGGGGAAAAAGTGTTGCTCCTCAGATCCTTTTTAAATCTTTCTCCCCTCACCTCAAACCTATGCCCTCTAGCTTTGGACTCCCCCATCGTGGAGAAAACACCTTGGCTCTTCACCCTATCCATGCCCCTCATGGTTTTATAAACCTCTAAAGTTACCCCTCAGGCTAATTTTCCTGGAGCATCAGAGCTTAAGGCCTATAGTATAGATTGGCAGGAAAGGTAACAGACCAAATCACTTAGAAACTGCAGCTGCAAGCTGAAGTGAAAATCTTGTCCCTCTGCTTCCAAGTTTCAAACTCACAAACTAATCCTTGCCTGAATTCTGGAAAAGTATTGCTATTTTAATACAATGAATTCTGAACCCTACCACCTTCATTTTGTGCCTTATCGCTTGGTTTAATTTCCACAAATCTAGTTTACTGGTTTCAACAGCTGAGATGCAAAACACAAACATTTTCACCCCACAAATGACAGCGACTCTACTTTAAAATTTCTCAAATTATGCAAAATGATTAAAAAGCAATTCAAACGATGATTGAATAACACTCAATTTGAGTAGTTCTCCACACTTGCTTGCTAGTTTCAATAGCCCTGATTTAACAACAGGTGCTGCTCCTTTCTCTTCAAATTGTAGAAGGCAACTTGCAGAATCTTTACAGTATAGGAGGCCATTAAACCCATCATGCCTGTATTGGTTCCCCATATGACATCTCATAGGGCCATTCCCCTGCTTTTCCCCACACTCCTGCACAAACTTCCTTTTCACATAAGAGCCCAATTCTCTTCTGATTGCCTTGATGGAGTCGGCTTCCATGACACTAGCAGGGCAGATCCATCCCCTGCCTATTCTTTAAAATCATATCTAGACAGCACTTCTATTTCCTCTCAACATTCCTTTCCCAGGGGAAAATAGCCCTAAATTGTCCAATATATTCCAATACACTGAACTTTCTACCCTCCATAAACCAGAGGGACTTTCAAAACCACAGTGCCCTTTTTTTAAAATTGCACCAAGACCTACTTACCCCATCAATCCTGCTTGCTTTTTTTTTGAGGGGTTGGTTTGGGGGGGCAAAGCATGAAAACAGGTCCTTTGGCTGCTTTGTTGCCTAGTTTTCATAACTTAAACTAGCCCCATTACCTGTCCATAACCCCTGCATACCCATCCCACATACCTGTCTGTTGATTCGGACTGGCTTCCAACTAGCAATATCAACTTTAAAAACTTCCGTTTACAAATTTCTTGATGACCTTGCCCCATTTCCAAAAAATCTCAAGTCCTATGACTCAACTCTTTGCAAAACCAAGAAAATACAAAACCTGACAGAAAAAGGCACCTGAAATTTAAGGCAAGGGTAAAATTTTGTATGAAAAGGAATTGGACAACAATCCAAGGAGGGTGTTGAAACAGCAAAAGATAGTTGACGTAAGAGCCTTGGAACTCAACATTGAGCCATTGCTCAAATATGTTCAAACAAAATGAAGTATTATAGAAGTCAGATGTTACAATCAAATTGTACTGCCCTCTGGTCAAATGTATCAATATTAAAAAATGGAAATATTCAAAATACTCAGTAATATCAGAGAAGCAATTTGGTGACGTGCAAAAGTCAGTTGAACACTTACTTTACCCAAATATTATACTGAATTTCCAGTGTTGTTTTATTTCCTTCTAGATTTCTAACATCTGGTTTGTTTTAATTCCTTCAAACCAATCTCAGTTAAGCCAAGCTTTGGAGATTGTTTCTTTTTCTACTTCCGCACAAAGTTGATGCCTGCTTAATGTTTTTTCCATTTGGAAGGATTAGATAACCCTAGATTTTTCACTCTTCAAAAGAAAGTAACCAGTTATCTTGGAGATAAGAGGTGCATATGTAGAGGAGTCTGATATGGTGCAGTGGATAATAGAATGGATTGGATCACAGGGCTCAAATTCTACTCCAGAACAGAGTGGACAAAAAAAAACAACCTTAGTAGAGGGTAGTAGAGGGGAAGTGCTGCACCAGAGGAACTGTCCTTCGGATGGTGCAAAATCAAAACTCCTGCTTGGTTAGGTTAAAAAAAATCCATGACACTATTTAGAGGGGTGGGGAGATTTCCCTTAAGCTCATGCCAACATTCGTGCAGTCATCACAACATCTTGTCTTGCTGTTCTGACATTGCTGTTTGAGGGAATTGTGCACATGCAAAATAGTCATACTTTATAAAATAGGGACAACAGTCGAAATACTTTTAGGTGTTTTGAGACATCTTGCAGTCAAGTTATCATTGGTATCCTGACTATTTCAAATCAAAATGTTGTTGTTTAAAGTTTGCAGTGTACCAAAATTAGCTTTTTGTAAAACGTCAGCTCATTGATTATAAAGCATCTTGGGACTTCTGGAGCTGCAAAATTTCATTTCAAATGATCTGCTAACCCTGATGCTTAAGTAAATCCAGAAAATTAATCCAAATTGAATTGAAAATATTGAACCAGGGATTAGATATTTAAATCTGTTAAAGGAAGATATTTAGAAGTGCTCTGAGAGGTTGTTCACAAAGTGACCTATAAATAGAGTGTACTTCCAGTTCAGATGAAGTTGAAGCCCAGGAAAAAAGTTAATGTTCGGACAATGCAATGAGGAAAATAAGAGGTCTTCTGGTTGAGAAAAAGGGTTGTATTGTCTTTTCCATCTGTAAATACCTTGCAGTCAAACTCCCTGAACTAAAGCACCACGGAGAGTTTAAATTAGCTCTTATTGCTCAACTCAAGCCTAATTCTGTAAAGCAAAATAACAGTTTTAATCATAGTTTAAGAGTTGAGGAGCTATGAGGGGCTCTACATGAATTGGTATCTGGTGACATGTCAGAACATTAATTAAAGAACTACTGTCATTGTCTACTTTTTCAGTAGGTTTGTGTGTTCTAAAATGCTCCATTTCTAAAGTTCAACTCCTCTTGTGGTCAGTGCGTGTTTGGGAAAGAGTAAAAATGCAGTTGAGAGTTTTACAGCACAGAAACAGACCTTTTTGTCCAACTTGCTAGGAATGTCAGTAGATACCAGCCATTGACTTTGTTTACTGGTCAAATAATAATTTAGTAATATGCCATTTTACTTTCCAAGGGTCCCATTCATTTATGAAAACCACAGACAATTTACAGGACAGAGGGGCGGAAGAGGGAGGTACATAGATTTATAGTATTGAATCATTATAGCTGAGCTTAGTGTTGCCCACGAAACCTGGAATTGAGTTCATGTCACCAATGCTGGGTTAAAAAACTGATCTGACCAAAACAGATGTTGCAGATTTCTTAAACCTCTCCAAAGTCTTGGTCTGAAAAGTAACCAAAAAAACCCAAAATGTGAGCAGTTCAGAGCTCTCAGGTTAGCATTCTTCATACATTTCATCACCGCAACATTGGTTACATTCAGGAAACCACAGCACCTCACTGAATTGTGATGGTTTTGTTTGTTTCAAGTTCACATTACCAAAAGGAAAATAGATACAGCCATTTTTTTTTTTGAAGTTGATAAGTTTATTAGAATTAAATCAGCACTAATTTGTGGGCTGCTAAACCACTAGTGCTCAGCTATCAAAACGTGCCTTAGTTCCAGAATGTTAAAAGGCTGTTGCACAGTAGTGTGTACAGGTCCACATTTGATACCAGTAGGATACAGTGATGAAAACTACAGATTGAAATTATGTTGCAATTATTATTGCAAGGTACCAGTCACTGAATGAATCCTGCATTGTACTTAGAAGTTAGTGAAAATGAAATCACACGTGGAAAACAATGAAATTTCATTATCACTACCAGTTTTTTTTAAAAAAACCAAATCATTCTCACCCTTTTACATTCTAAAACTTGTCACATTAGGCATTTTATCTCAAGCTAGCTGGCAGCAACATCTGAAGATGCTATTAACATTTCCAGTGTGCAATACTGTACTTGAAGCATACTTTATATCAAATTGTTATAAGAATTAGTTCCACCATACGCATTTGTAAAGTTGTCAAATTAATACTTCAATACATAAAAGATACTGTTGGTTAATTGCCACTTGTGTAATGCAACACTAAGGGGGTCGGTAATTAAAACGCTGTATACACTCTTACCCTTACAGAACAAATACAAACTGGAATTAATTGATACCTCCCGCTATTTTTATTTGTCAAATTACAGATTTTTTTTTGTAATACAGACTAGTGCTCCTCACACACGCAAGCTCGGTCTTTCACTGCCAACAGTCATAGCAGACTGAACAAGCTCCACAAATCAGAGCAGTGTAAGATTGTAATTACCGACATTAGTGACATCACATCACTTTCAAGGACATCAAAATTTACAAGTTATTGAAAACATCTGAACAGAATAGTGCATTACACTAAAAACCAAAGGAAAACTCCATGCTTTCTGAACACAAAGAGGAAGAGCAAAGTAGGCATATTGGAAGGTGCTGTATGGACATAATGGTCTACTGATTGAGTACATGGTAAAGAAAACTTACATTACAAATACAGAAATCCTTTTCAAAATTCATAATTGAGATTTGGTCAGAACCACGAGCATTTAACCGCTGATTCCCATGTTAAATTAATATTTGTTACATTTATTGGATGGTTTGTGTACTATATGAGTAGTTCTTTAGGAAGATGTTTCACAAAAAGACACCTAATCTATTTTTTTTAAATCTTTTCTCTCCAGAATATTATACAAGATTGCAGAGTCTGAAAATGAAGGAATCGCCCAGAAAAAGTTGGGTCAAAATAACTGGTACATGCGTCCGCCACCGGAATTAGAAGGGAAGAGCAAAAGGTTCATATTAAAAAGTGATTTAAGACTTAAAATTTTTTATATGGAAAGTGTTGCGAATTTCCTCCCATCTGATTGGAGTGGTGCGAAGAATCAATGCGACCTGCAGCCGCTCTTGCGGTAAGTGCGAGTGGTAAAGGGGATTCCGGTCGGGATTCTGTGAAGAGACCTGCCAGTTGCCAGTTTAATTACTGCAGCACTGGCTCCGACTCTGCGGACTGGTCTCCTGGAGGTCCACGCCCCTGGTTCGGCCTGAGGTTCCACCTGCATTCTGAGGTTCATTCTTCGGCAGCTTTTTAGCTGTAAAGCGTTTTAAAGACAGACAGTCATTATTGCAGAACTCTATATTTAGTCACAAAAATAGATTGTGCACAACAATTTAAGAAATACAAATTTTTAGATGAACTTTGTTAGTTATTGCCAGTTACTGGCAAGCTGGAATGCTAGCTCAGGGAGGAATCAAAGGCCAACAGAGTGATCTCAGACTTTCAGAACATAAGGTAGACTCATGGCTCTAGGATTTTTGTTATTGTCCTCGAATGTATGAAAGCCTCACTGGCCCTCTATAAAATTAGACCAGTATAGGAGGTACTTAGAACTTCCAATATTCTTAATGTCTCCCCACGACATTAGTTGCAATAATCCCTTTATCGTAAAGTGTCCCTGGCCCACTTTTTAAATAATGAAGCCCTGTAGTCAACTGTGGACAGTGTTGATTATAAACAGCAGGAAACATCAGAAGCTTGGCTGAGGGGACAGGAGTAAGGTGGAAAATGTGGAGATTCAACTAAAGGTCAAAGATGTCATGGTGTAGATGCAGCAAAAGATTTACTCCGATCCCTTAAAAAGGAAACTCTATTTGCTCATGGAATAGATCAAAAACACAAACTTAGTTTTACATTCTGAAAAACATGCCAAATCGTTTCCTTGGCATTATGAAGACTTGCCAATTTTACATGCTTGTGGAGGGTATTATGTCCTAGCAAAGGATGCAGTTTGAGGAAGAGCCTCAGCTGGTCTATTCACAAAAAATCTTTGAGGTGAATTATTTTGATTGAATGTTCATTGTCTGATCGCACCAGCTGAGGAAGAGTCAGAAATTATGGGCGGTTTTAAAACAGAGTAACAGAGGCCAAGTGGAATGAACATTGCTTGGATTAAAGATTTGGGTTCTGAAGGCCATGTTCAGAAAATCCTACTTGTAGGGAGCATTCATTCTGCACGCTTGAATAGGTGGGAATTCTATTCACTTGATAATTCTGGACAAAAAAAACATCCAAAATGAACAAAACAATAACCCTTAAATTTCAAATTAACCCAATACCTAATTGGTTTTTAAGTACATCATGGTTATTTCAATTCATCACTCTGCCTATACCAGGTTACTACTCTGCAACCAAACTACATTCTTGGCAGAGGAAGAGGTAAAAAAAAAGAACAGCAAGTGGGTTGGAGAAGCAGCAAGTGTCAGCATTAATCAAAAGATAGAGGACACCAACAACAGATATTGGCAAGGCGATAGCAGAGAGAGACTGGAGTCAAGAGCAAATGACTAAGTTCAATTCCAGTGGCTTTGTTGGAAACCAAAATGACACTAAGATAGACTGACAACTATATGTTTACGGATAATTTTAACAGCATGAAGGCCAGGATGAGGCACAGTTCGACCCAGCCCAGGGTCACTCAGCGAGTGAGGAGCAGGTTGCGGACTGACTCTCCTGGGCCACACTTGCAGGCTGAACCAAGGCCCCAGGTCTGCAGCTAGACCCAGGCTCTTGAATGGAAGCATTGACAAAAGGGATGGACAGTGGCAGCACCTGGAGGAATGTCAAATGGGGAACAGGAGGTATGGAACCCACACATCCCCAGGCTCAGACAGTGGTAATGACCCATAACGGAGACCCCAGAGCCTGTTTGAGAGACTCTGGTTGATGTCACGCAGCGACTGGAGGAAGTGCATAGGAAGAACAAGAGATAAAGATGAACTTTGTTGCAGTAAGATCTTGCATTACAGTCAGTGTTTTGAGATGGTGCTAGTATGATGAATGAAAAAGCCATTTAATTTTTATTTAACAACAAATCTAAAATCTATTTGCATAGAAATAATTCAAAACACTTGCAGAAACAAATGAAACAAAGCACATCTCTAAAACCCATTATTTCGTGACCACAAAAAGATACCAAAGTACTTACACAGTCAAGGGAGTACTTTTGAAGTGCAGTTACTGCTATAGATGAGGGAAGGATACAAGAGGGTCAAAGGAAATCATCCAGCCCCTCAAGCATGCCCCACCCTTGACAGTCATGAGCCCTCATCGCCACAATATTTCAAAAATCTCTCTCAGACTTTGGTGATGGAGCCTCCAGAGCTTGAGATAGAAAATTCCACATTGACTATGCACTGGGAGGAGAAATTCATTTTAAACTGAGTTGCAAGAATGTCTCCTAGTCAGTGATCCCCAAGTAGAAATATTTTCCCAACATCAACCCTGTCAAGCACCCTCAGGACTTTGTTTCAACAAAATCACTAAATTCTAATAAAGGTTGTTTAGCCATCAATCGCAGGAATCCGCCCAATCAATTTCTTTTGGAATGCTTCCACAGTCAGTATATCCTTTTGTAAATACTAGAACCTCAAACTGTATAGAGTAACTCAAGGCATGATCTTATCAACACTCCTGTACAGTTGTAACAAGACTTCCCTGTTTATAAAATCCACCCTCCTTGCAACAGGTCAAAAAAAGCAGTCATTTACAGAGTGGCTCCCACAAACAACACTATGATGTAAAGCAGGTAATCTGGATTTGAGGGAGGTTCAAAGATAAATATCCACCACTGGAGATAACAGCTTAAAAATAACTCCAGGAAATGTTTACCTCAAAAACAAAAAGGGTACACGGGCTTCTTGGTTTACAGCCTCACCTGAAAGATAGCTGTTCAGTCAACAGAGCAGTGACTTCGTACTGTAGGGGAACGGATTTTGCTCTGCTCTGAGCTCAATTCTCAAGAACAGAGTCCATTTCTGCCTCAAAGGAAAGAGTACTACCAACTAAACCATGCCTAACAAAACTGGAAAGAATGCCTACAATTCATTCTCAAATGACAAGCAATTTGTATTTTTCAAATTTAGCATTTCATTGGCTAAAGCACTTATTAGATAAAACTATAGATTCTAAAATCAGCAAGAGAATTAAAAACCCATCACTTCCAGATTGGGAGAGAACATAAGCTTTGTGCATCTTAAATCTTTAATCACAAGCAAAAAATGTCAGCACACTAAGATAAAATCACTTGGTTTCACAGTTCACCCGATTGTAGTCAGGGCCTCTCTGGAACAGATTTTAATGGTTTAACATAAATGTATGATTTGGCCATTAAATATTTAATATCTACACTTAGAGAGGTGATTCAGTAGTTCTACAAAAGGATAGCAACAGTTCTGTTAACAGGCTGATGCAACTTCAGAGGGGAAGAAACTTTTGCAGGGTGTCCACCTGTGGAATGTTCTCCAGATGACCCCACTTCAAATACCTTGTGGCATTTACCACCTCTACCAATTTGACTGTCTAAGATGGTTTGCTACCACTATTCCTCTTATCTTTTGCCTATTTAGGAATGGTGATGTATCCTCTATCACCAGAGTATCAACAGAAGAGACATGCTTTAGATGACAAGGTTTATTGCATGATAGTAATTTTGCCTAATGGTGTTATTGGCTATGACTTTAGGGAAATGGTACAGAGACATCTGCCCCCTCTGAAGGCTACAGCAGAAATTCTGATCTCCAAACAGTCAGACAGGGACAGAATGGGTGAAGCCAATCCAAAATGAACATTAACCCCATAAGACTCATTAGCATAGAGAACATCCTCCAGCCTTCACTACCAGTACCCAAATCCATCATATATCTACGTACATAATTGTGTTTACCAGTTCAGAGGGCAGTTAAGAGTCAACTATGCTACTGGAGCCACAAAGGCCAGACTAGAATGGCAAATTTTCTTTCTTCAAGGACATGTGAGCCAGATGGGTTTGCATGACAATCGCTGATAATTTCATGGTCACTATTAGAGATCAGCTTTACATTTCAAATCAAATTCAATTAAATTCCACCAACTGCCATGTAGGATCTGAAGTCATGGCCAGAACATCTGCCAGGACCTGGGGCTTACTAAATGGCAAGGTCACTGGACAGATGTGTCTTGGGTTGCTTTCCATACATCACAATGTACAACTGCAGATTTCACAATGAGTTACAGCATTTTCAATCCCTTTGGAAATTTCTGGTTATCATACTGTTGACTTAGTCCTGCCTGTACACCCAATGTCAAGTGTCCTCTGTGCATCCTTTCCTATACAGCTTTCTAACAGGAAGCTGAAGTAACCAGCCTCCTGTTTATATAGTAGTCAATTGCACAAGATCCTAAATACTGTTGGTGCTCAAGGTGCACCTTCTTAGTCAACTTGGACATTCTTCCTGGCCAGTGTTCAACAAGACTGGCAATTAGTCGCCAGATCCTGTCACTTGTTCTTATCAAATTTAGTTCAGCAACTCCTGACTTGCAGGCCTAGTTTGTCAGACCTTTACAACAATTTAAGCCTTTCTACATAATCACAATAGATTCTCTTTGGATGTGTCTTAGTTTAAGAGGCTCAATGAAATCCGCTGGCTGGTCAATCACGACTCACTGATGGGCCAGCGTGCTGGCAATTGTCTGCTTTATATCAGTGGTTCTCTTGAAACATGTGGAATCTCTTGCCCAGAGGTAGAGGCCCAAATAAGCCAACTGGTACAAATGGTGTTAGTGACATATGAATTTCCAACTATCTTAGACTCCCTTGAGCAAGAATGTAACTTGCAGCATTCTTATGTTTAGATTTAGATTACTTAGTGTGGAAACAGGCCTTTCGGCCCAACAAGTCCACACCGACCCGCCGAAGCGCAACCCACCCATTCCCCTACATTTACCCCTTTACCTAACACTATGGGCAATTTAGCATGGCCAATTCACCTGACCTGCACATCTTTGGACTGTGGGAGGAAACCGGAGCACCCGGAGGAAACCCACGCAGACACGGGGAGAACGTGCAAACTCCACACAGTCAGTCGCCTGAGTCGGGAATTGAACCCGGGTCTCTGGCGCGGTGAGGCAGCAGTGCTAACCACTGTGCCACCGTGCCGCCCACATGTTGTGTTATTGTGCATGCCTTTAGTCTGAGTAAGCTACAGCTTTGCTTCACTAGCACTAAAACTGCTTTGATTAGAGAAGGGACCTTGGCACTGAAAGCTAAAATTCAATTGGATACCCATGAAAAAACAGGTGCTATGAGCCCTGGATCATCAGTTTTTCCTGTGCTATACTACTGCATGTGTAATCTTTGCTGTATCTGTGTGCTATCTCTCGAGTTTGATTGGGACAGTGCTCTTAAGAAGAGTCACCTCCATTAAATCCATTCTTGGGTTCTGTCTGGTCCCTCTGACAGAAGACTTGGAAGCAGTTTTTTAATTTCTCCTCAAAGTGTGATTCTTACAACTATTTAAAATAATTTAATAGTTTTTAAATCTCATTAAGCTTGCATTCACTGTAGTTTTAAATTGACAATGAAAATGTTCTACAGGGTCCCCCAAATAATTTGAAACACTAAATTGTATCTAGCTGTTCTCTACTAGCTCACTGCTTTTTAAAGTCTGTTTCATGATAATAGTCTTAGCATTGCTTTACATGGTTTCTCTTCATTTTAAAAGCACTTCCTGAAAAGATGGCAATAAGTACAACTGAACTTGGTCTGGTTTAATTACAAGGGTCTGAGGCAGCTGGTAGAGATGTCAGCTCCGAAAGCAAGAAAAGACCACTCAGATTGCAAAAAGATAAGTAGAGGGTGCGGAGTTAATGTCAGTGGCCCCTTCAGAACCATTACCTCATAACACCATCCAAAAGTGATCTACTTTTAAATGCAAGTTTGAAATGTATAAAGGACAAGTAAAACCAATATATATAACAGTCACAGTTGCTATCTTGAATATTATATGTATAAAGTTGCATTTGTTGATTGATACAAAAGAGCTAAAATAAAAATTTGAAGCAAGCGGTTTCAGAGAAGACAGCATACATACAACTAATACAGAAATAAAAGGGATCAGAACGTATTTAAGACAGAACATCTGTTTGTGCTAGAATCAAAGAGCATGCACATACCTATGGCCATAAATATTTCATTCACATTCATTGCAGTCTTTGCTGATGTCTCCATGAACAGCAAGCTGTTGTCTTCTGCATATGCTTGCGCTTCCTGCAAAAAAAAAGAGCCAGAATTTTAAACAACAGCACTCAAATGGCCCACTCATCTAGATAAAGAGGGCTGCAAGAACAACATTTTATACTATTGGGGAAAAAAAGGAACTGAAGAGCACAAATGATTAGCAATCTTGTACAATTACTTACTTGAAATTCCACAGCTCTCTTATTTGCAAGGTCAGCCTTGTTACCAGCTAATGCAATCACTATGTTTGGACTAGCTTGTCTCTGCAGTTCTTTTACCCAGTTCTTGGCTCGTGCAAAGGTGTCCTTTAAATTTAAAACATTAGATTTACTATTGGAGAATTGCAGTTAAACAAATTCCAACCAAATGTCCAGCACACACCACTCACTGACTTGTGAGCAAGTGGTGTAGTACTGGCAGTCAGACTGGTCTTTAGTACAATATCTTAAAAACCCACAAACCACACTAGCTACCAACCCCTTCCTTTAGGGAGAGGTAAGCTACCGGCTAAGGTACTGGCTTTTATTGGTAGCGGAATTGAGTTCCGGAGTCCTGAGGTCATGTTGCAGTTGTAGAAGACTCTGGTGTGGCCACATCTGGAGTATTGTGTGCAGTTTTGGTCGCCATACTATAGGAAGGATGTGGAGGCACTGGAACGGGTGCAGAGGAGGTTTACCAGGATGTTGCCTGGTATGGTAGAAAGATCGTATTAGGAAAGGCTGAGGCACTTGGGGTTGTTTTCAATGGTGTAAAGAAGGTTTAGGGGTGACTTGATCGAGGTGTACAAGATGATTAGGGGTTTAGATAGGGTTGACTGTGAGGACCTTTTTCCACGTATGGAGTCAGCTATTACAAGGGGGCATAGCTTTAAATTAAGGGGTGGTAGGTATGGGAGAGATGTTAGGGGTAGGTTCTTTACTCAGCGAGTCGTTAGTTCATGGAATGCCCTGCCAGTAGCAGTGGTGGACTCTCCCTCATTGTGGGCATTTAAGCAGGCATTGGATAGGCACATGGAGGATAGTGAGCTAGTGTAGGTTAGGTGGGCTTGGATCGGCGCAACATCGAGGGCCAAAGGGCATGTACTGCGCTGTATTCTTCTATGTTCTATGTCTCCTTAATTACTCATTACATGAAGTTTTGGTGGACAAAGTTGGTTGAATAATTGACTAATTGGACAAAAATGAACTTTAAAGCATTCTATTTGCTAAAGATACAGTCTCAAAAGAAAATAAATGAATAAATCAAATGGATCTGGTATCATTTCAAGCTTAGGTGCTGACATTAAGAGGAAATTGTACAAAGTAAAACGGTCCTGGACACTCACTTTGTTCAGTAAAGCAAGGGGGGGGTAGGACGTCATCACAATCGGATCAATAAAAAAAAGTGATGAGACACCTTAAAAACATCAACTTACACATTGCCAAGTGCTTTAGTCACAACTAGAAAGTGCTTAGACAGTAGGAACCAAGCACAAATGCTAATACTCAAGTACCAAAAACTTATTCTAGATTTGGCATGTCAATTTATAACAGTGAAATAAATTTTTAAAAAGTTTAGAATAGGTTCAGAATGAAGGAAACCATTATTGCCGGTCTACAGATCTAGTTTGTGAACACAGTCCCGGACCTGCTTATTTTGACTAGCAGGACAGGCATGTAATGTAGGTTTTAAAACCAGATTTGCAGGAAGTATTAATACAGTTGATGGCAATCCCATCTGTGCTTAGGGACTTTTAGTGAGTTGAGAAACTGGTTAATTGAATTAGAGACAGACAAGTTAATTGCATGGGTGTACATCAAACTGAACATTTGTTCAATGTTTAGTGCATAGAACAGAACCAGAACATTTTAGGAAATAAAAATGAATTAGACAAGTCAGTTACAAGATCTCATTAAGATTCCACAATGGTTGAATTAATAACTCAGTACTCATCCATCACCCATGTGCAATTTGTCTATCAAGTTAGATGTGAAGCATTGCAGAGACAGACATAACACCAATTGGTTGTGTGTACAGGTACAGACCAGGTGGTCCAGCGGTCCTTTTGTTGATCATTCTCATTATATGATAGATAAGGAGCAAACAGAAGCCTTCAGCTATACTAAAATGAACAGACAGCCCTAAAATAGGCATTTGGCATCAGATATCTGAAGTTGAACATTAAGATTCAGTATACATAATAGGAGTCAGAAAGAAACAGGCAGTTCAGTGGTAGTGGTATAGGAAACTAAATAGGCAGCAATAGGTGTTTACTTACTGTGTTGGTTATGTCGTAGACCACAATAGCAGCTTGTGCTCCTCTGTAGTACATTGGTGCCAAGCTATGATATCTCTCTTGCCCAGCAGTGTCCCAGATCTCAAATTTAACTGTTGTGTCATCCAAACAGACTGTCTGTGTTAGAAAGGCAGCTGAAAACAGAATTGGAAACATTGGAATTTCAGGCAACAAAAGGAAAGTTTAAAAATAGTCTTTCCATCTCTGGTCATAACTAATTAAAATAAAGGTCAAAATCTGGTGCTGAGCAGGGTAAATTTTTTGGTATGTCCCTAAACCCATTTTAAAAAAAAACAAACCAACCAATCCTTGTACATTCTTGGCTCATTAATTGAGCATCAGACCAAATCTCCTGGTAGATCCCCAAATGCTTGAACACAATTTTATCCAAATCATCCAATGCTCTTGAATTCCTTCATTGAACCTGTCACCACCTCACTTCCAGGCAGTGCATTCCAAGCTGAAATGTGTTGCTGGAAAAGCGCAGGTCAGGCAGCATCCAAGGAGCAGGAGAATCGATGTTTCGGGCATGAGCCCTTCTTCAGGAATTCATGTCCGAAACATTGATTCTCCTGCTCCTTGGATGCTGCCTGACCTGCTGCGCTTTTCCAGCAACACATTTTCAGCTTTGATCTCCAGCAGCTGCAGTCCTCACTTTCTCCTAGTGCATTCCAAGTCCTAACTAGCTGAAGGTTTTTCCTCACTTCACCATTGCAGGTCACTTTAAATCCATACAATCTTGCTCCTGTTTGGTTCCCAAGTGGGAATAGTTTCTTCCTATCTACCCTACTCAGCCCACTCAGATTTTGAAATCCTCTAACAGACTTAGCTATTTTGGGGAAAATAGTCCAACTTGGTCAATCTGTCCTCAAATTGTTCTTCTCATGCCTGGAGCCATCTTGTAAATTGTTTCTGTACTCAAATGCTTTCCACAGCCTTCCAATCAGTTACTCAAAACTGTGCGCTGTACTCCAACTGAGGTTTCCAACAAGCACCTTTTACAAGTTTTGCATCACCTCTCTGAAGCTCAAATCCTCCAACATGACATCCCAACTCCTGTACTCCTGCAGTCAAAATTAATAACAGAGGATACTATATGGCTTACTTCTCTTTACCTTTCCTGCCATTTTGAAAGGTCCAGACCCTTTAGAATTTTACCCTCTACAATACTGCCTTTCTAAGTTCTTTCTGCAAAACGAATCCCTTTCCTCTTTGCATTAACTTGTCACTTGTGCTCACTGCACCAATCGGACTTTGAGTTCTCCGTTGTAGTTCTCAGTTTAGTTCTTCCGCGTGTTGTCATCTGCACAAGCCTCCTACTGCATCATAACACAAGATTTTACAGAATTAAATCCAATGACCTGAGCCTCAGCATGCTTTAAGAGCACACGCTGCTTTAAAGTTAGTGACACTTAGGATCTGAAGAAATAATCTAGCTGAAAATAGTCCATATGAAAGCATCCCAACTCATACGTGTTTAGGGTGTGCACAGCATGCAGAGAAATAAAGCAGCAAGAATTGTGAATTATGATTAACTCAATCTTCACCAAAAGGGAGGCAAAAACAAACAAACTAGAATCCTGGCAACTTTACAGGAAAAGCTAAAGCGCAAAGTTGGCAATTAAAAAGGAAATAAGACAGTTAATGCATGTTTTGTTGAGCTAGTGACTAACAGTTACCACGATACATACTCAGTCATTAAATTATGGATCCAAGCTCTACTCTTACTTCGTACCTTCATCAAGATTAGAGTGGTGCTGGAAAAGCACAGGTCAGGCAGCATCCAAGGAGCAGGAAAAAAAAGACGTTTCGGGCAAAAGCCTTTCATCAGGAAACTTTTTGCACCTTCTCTAGTAGGTACATCCACATGCTAAATCATAAAATTTTCTTGTACACCCAAATTCCTCTCCTTCTAAACTCTATGGCAGCCCCAGTCTTTGTTTGGAAAGTTAAAAATCCCCTACCATAACCATCCTATTATTCTTCAAGAACTGAAATCTCCTTATAAATTTCTCTCTCAATTTCTCTCTGACTACTGGGGGGGTCTTAATAAAATTCCAACAAGGTGATCACCCCTTCTTTATTTCTCAGTTCTGCCCAAATAACTTCCTTGGATGTATTCCCAGGAATATCCACCTGGAGTACAGCTGTAATGCTGTCATTGATATAAATAATTTGGATGTGAGCTTAAGAGGTCTAATTAGTAAGTTGCAGATAACACCAAAATTGGAGGTGTAGTGGACAGTGAAGGAGGTTACCTCTGATTACAATGGGATCTTGATTAGATGAGCCAACAGGCTGAGAAGTGGCAGATAGAGTTTAATTTAGATAAATGCAAGGTGCTGCATTTTGGGAAAGCAAATTTTAGCAGGACTTATATACTTAATGGTAAGGTCCAAGAGAGCATTGCTGATCAAAGACATTCAAGTGCAGGTTCATACCACCCTGAAAGTAGAGTCACAGGTAGATAGGATAGTGATATGCTCTCGTTTATTGGTCAGAGTACTGAATATAGGGGTTGGGAGGTCATGTTGCAGCTGTACAGGATATTGATTAGGCCACTTTCGGAATATTGCGTGCAATTCTGGTCTCCTTCCTACCAAAATGATGTTGTGAAACTTGAAAGGGTTCAGAAAAGATTTACAAGGATGTTGCCAGGGTTACAGGTTTTGAGCTATAAGGAGAGGCTGAATAGGCTGGGGCTGTTCTCCCTGGAGCAGAGGTTGAGGAGTCACCTCAGGTTTACAAAATCATGAGGGGCATGGATAGGGCAAACAGGCAAAGTCTTTTGCCTGGGGTTGGGGAGTCCAGAACTAGAGGGCATAGGTTTAGGGAAAGAAATAAAAGAGACAATAAACAATAGGTGCAGGAGTAGGCCATTCTGCCCTTCGAGACTGCACCACCATTCAATATGATCATGGCTGATCATCCTTAATCAGTATCCTGTTCCTGCCTTATCTCCATAATCCTTGATACCACTATCCTTGAGAGCTCTATCCAACTCTTTCTTAAATGAATCCAGAGACTGGGCCACCACTGCCCTCTGGGACAGTGCATTCCACACAGCCACCACTCTCTGGGTGAAGAAGTTTCTCCTCATCTATCCTAAATGGTCTACCCTGTATTTTTAAGCTGTCCTCTGGTTCGGGACTCAGCCATCAGCGGAAACATGTTGCCTGCCTCGAGAGTGTCCAATCCTTTAATAATCTATATGTCTCAATCAGATCCCCTCTGTCTTCTAAACTCAAAGGTATACATGTCCAGTCGCTCAGCGTAAGGTAGGCCCGCCATTGCAGGAATTGACCGTGAACCTACGCTGCACTCCCTCAATAGCCAGAATGTCTTTCCTCAAATTTGGAGACCAGAACTGCACACAGTACTCCAGGTGTGGTCTCACCAGGGCCCTGTACAGCTGCAGAAGAACCTCTTTGCTTCTATACTCAATCCCTCTTGTTAGAAGGCTAATGGCATGCTGGCCTTCATCACTGTCTGCTGTACCTGCATTGACTGGTGTACAAGAACACCGAGATCTCTCTACTGCCCCTTTAACTAAATTGATTCTGTTTAGGCAGTAATCTGCCTTCCTGTTCTTGTCAAAGTGGATAACCATACATTTATCCACATTAAACTGCATCTGACCACTCACCTAACTTGTCCAGGTCACGCTGTAATCTAACATTCTCAACACATTTCACCCTTCCATCCAGCTTACTATCAGCAAATTTGCTAATGTTATTGCTAATACCATCTTCTATATCATTAACATATATTGCAAAAAGCTGTGGTACCCCACTGGTCACTACTTGCCATTCCGAAATGGAGCAGTTTATCACTGTTTCCTATCAACCAAACAACTTTCAGTCCAAGTTAGTACTTTGCCCCCAATACCATGCACCCTAATTTTGCTCACTAACCTTCTATGTGGGACTTTATCAAAAGCTTTCTGAAAGTCCAGGTACACTACATCTACTGGATCTCCCTCATCCATCTTCAGAATTACATCCTCAAAAAATTCCAGGAGATTAGTCAAGCATGATTTCCCCTTCATAAATCCATACTGACTCTGACCTATCCTATTACTACAATCCGGATGTGTCGTAATTTCATCCTTTATAATAGACTCCAGCATCTTTCCCACCACTGCAGTCAGACTAACTGGTCTATAATTGCCTGCTTTATCTCTCCCACCTTAAAAAGTGGTACAACATTAGCCACCCTCCAATCCGCAGGAACTGATCCCGAATCTATCGAACTCTGGAAAATAATCACCAATGCATCCACGACTTCGAGCCACCTCCTTCAGTACCCTGGGATGTAGACCATCAGGCCCCGGGGACCTATCAACCTTCAGACCCAACAGTCTCTCCAACACCAATTCCTGGCAAATATAAATTCCCTTCAGTTCAGGCCCTTCAGCCACTTACCTCAGGGAGATTGCTTGCGTCTTCCCCAGTGAACACAGATCTGAAGTACCAATTCAATTCTTCTGCCATTCTTCTCCGTAATATATACCCCTGCTTCTGTCTTCAAGGGCCCAATTTTAGTCCTAACCATTTTTTTGCCTTTCACATAACTAAAAAAACTTTTACTACCCTCCTTTATATTACTGGCCAGTCTACCTTCATACCTCATTTTTCTGTGTATTTCCTTCTTAGTAATCCTCTGTTGCTCTTTAAAAGCTTCCCAGTCCTCCATTTTCCCACTTATCTTTGCTATGTTATACTTTTTCTCTTTTAACTTTGTTTCTTAACTTCCCTTGTCAGTCATGGCCACCCATGCCACCTCCTTGGATCTTTCTTGCTTTTTGGAATGAACTGATCCTGCATCTTCTGCATTATACACAGAAATATCTGCTATTGTTCCTCCAGTCATCCCTGCTAAAGTATTGCACAATTGAACTTTGGCCAGCTCCTCCCTCACAGCTCCATAGTTCCCTTTATTCAACAGAAATATTGTCACTTCCGATTGTACCCTCTCCCTCTCAAATTGCAGGATCCTTCCAGTCTACCTGCATGTTGAAATTCCCCATAACAACTGGAGTAACATCTTTGCGACAGGCCAATTTCAGCTCCTGATTCAACTTACATCCGACATCCAAACTACTGTTTGGGGGCCTGTAGATAACTCCCTGGAAGGTCTTTTTACCCTTAGTATTTCTCAGCTCTATCCACACCGACTCTACATCCCTTGATTCTAGGTCCCCCCGTGCAAGGGACTGAACATCATCCTTTACCAACATGGCTACCCCACCCCCTCTGCCCGTCAGTCTGTCCTTACGATAGCACGTGTAGCCTTGAATATTCATTTCCCAGGCCCTGTCCACTTGAAGCCACGTCTCAGTTATCCCCACAATATCATATTTGCCAATTTCCAAAAGAGCCTTAAGCTCATCCATCTTATTTCTAAAGCTTTGTGCATTCATGTATAGTATTTTTAATTTATTACTGCCCTCACCCTTCCCATCAACTCCTATTTCACTCAACCTTACAGCATGATCCCTTTGAGTTTTCTGCCTCATTGATACAGTTGTCTTTCTTGTTCTAACTTTCCCTTCAATTTCCTTCTTAAACATCTAGTTTGTCCCCTCCCCCCTGCTACTTAGTTTAAACGTAGCTGTGTTGCAGTAGCAAACCTGCCTGCCAGAATGCTGGTCCCTAACCTATTAAGGTGCAAACAGTCTCTCGTAGAATTTATGCTTACCACAAAACATACCAGAGTGATCCAAGAATTTAAATCCTTGTTTCCTGCACCAGTTCCCCAGCCATACGTTCAAGTCCATTATCTCCCTGTTTCTGGCTTCACCAGCCAGAGGAACTGGAAGCAAACCAGAGATAACCACCTTGGACGTCCTGCTTTTCAGCCTTCTTCCTAGTTCTCCGAAGTCCAGCTATAGTATGTTCCTCCTCTTCTTCCAGACATCATTTGTGCCGACATGTACCACCACCTCTGGCTCTTCACCTTCATCCTTGAGGATTTCCTGCACTCTGATGTCTTTAACCCTGGCACGAGGAAGGCAACACACCATCCTCAAGTCCTGTCTGCTGCCACAAAAACCCCGGTCGGTTCCTCTCACTATCGAGTCCTCTATTACCACGGCTCGGTGCGATGTCCGACTCTTCCGCATTGCCTCTGCACCGACTTTTGTTTGACAGACCTGGCCGCCTCGCGTACTGGCAGTGTCATCGGTCTCTGCTGTTTCCGAAAGATTCAACTTGTTCCTGACAGGTACTTCCCCTGGGGTCTCTTGCACTTGTCTCCTCTCTGCCTTCCTCATCATCTGCTCTCTTTTGGTATGATTGGTGTAATAACCTCGCTGAAGGTCTTGTCCAGAAAGATCGTTCTCTCGGATGAGCCTAAGGTCCTCGAGTTCTTTCATCTGTGCTGCAATATGCTCTGTCATAAGGGGCAACTTTTTCATGCAGAGGGTGGTGCATGTATGGAATGAGCTGCCAGAGGAAGTGAAGGCTAGTACAATTGCAACATTTAAAAGGCATCTGGATGGGTATATGAATAGGAAGGGTTTAGAGGGATATGGTCTGGGTGGGAAGAGATTGGGTTGGGATATCTGGTCGGTATGGACAAGTTGGACCAAAGAGTCCATCTCTATGACTGACTTTTGGACTTCAGACCATAACCTAGCCTTTTGTACTAAGGTCAGGCAGGTGCTATATTTCAAACAAAATATCACACAGTCCAATCGAGTGTAACAGATCCTACCCATCTGTCCAATGCAGTGTTCGCTGAAGTCCTTGCTGCCCCTTCAAGAACGGATACCCAATAAACAAACAGTCCAACAGTTCTCAACAACAAACCCAAACAAGCAGACACAATGTACCCAGAAACTTTAGCCACATTACCCTACAAAAAAAACCCATCTCTGAAATGACTTTCAGACTACTCAGACCCCTTGGCATCATGGTAGCCCACAAACCTGCCAACAGACTAAAAACAGCAATTAATGAACCTAAAGGGTCTAATAGAAACAACCAGCAAAACAAGTGCCATTTACAAAATACCATGCAAGACTATAACACACACTACATTGGACAGATGGGCAAGAAACTAGCCACCAGGATACATGAACACCAACTAGAGACCAAAACACATGATCCACTATCATTAGTACCCTAACATACAGACGAAGGACACCACTTTCACTGGGACAGCACCTCCATCCTAGGAAGAGGTAAACAGAGACATGCACGAGAATTCTTAGAGGCCTGACATTCTAACCAGAACTCCATCAATAAACACATTGATTTGGACCCCATCCCCTGAGAAAAAGAACTGGAAGTGATATCACCCATCCGAAGAAACCGAGACAAATAGGAAATGAGACATAACACCAGTGCTTTCACAGGAGGCTCATTTCTGAGGTTACCTAGTATGGTAACAAAACTTCTGAAAACAAACCTTCCAGCTCAGCGAGCAAACTTACATCCAAAAGATCTTTCTCTATAAATAATGGCACCAATGTGGAAGTTAAAATTAAAAAGTGAAATGAAAGTCTCCAGTTCTCTCAGACTCCACTTCAAACAAAATATGACTGTCCAATCAAGAATGTAAGAGATCACAATGTACCAAGTACAGAAATCCTTCTGGAATCCTGGGTAGCATTTGCTCTTCAAATTAATGCCAAAAACAAATTCTGTTCATTTATCTCTGATTTCACAAACTTGTCTACATTGGCCATACTTCAAAACATGTCCACTTGGCTGTGAAGTGCTTGGGGTGCCCAAAGAGTACAAAAGGCAAAGCATAATACGATCTTACCCCATTCCTTTCAAATGTCATTTGACTCCTACTTCAGAGTAATTCCTCCCAAAGTGACTGTACATTAATCTGAAATCAGCCCTCAAAAGAGCTATAATAAGTTTACACTCCTTGCTCAACAGTCTGCAGCCTCAGATGGTTGAAGACCCCATTCTCCAAGAGACAATGTTTTCAGAGGGTGGTATGTGTATGGAATGAGTTGCCAGAGGAAGCAGTGGAGGCTGGTACAATTGCAACATTTAAGAGGCATTTGGATGGGTATATGAATAGGAAGGGTTTGGAGGGATATGGGCTGGGTGCTGGCAGGTGGGACTAGATTGGGTTGGGATATCTGGTCAGCATGGACAGGTTGGACCGAAGGGTCTGTTTCCATGCTGTACATCTCTATGATAACAACTATAACATCTTGCAGACCAGGACTAGTCTTGCATACCAACTGTAGCAAAGGTATCATTTAAAATGGCTTCTCTTCCTGCACCTACATGGTTTTTGGTGGGTATCCGCCAATCCCTTCCATTTCGCATACTGTTCCTCAGCATTTCCTATCTATGATAAGAGAACTGGGTATCAGCATCACCTTTCAACTGCTAACTGTAATCCAGTACTTTCAAAAGATTCATTCATGGATGACAGCACCACTGGCTAGGTCAACAATTATTGCCCAGAGAGAGCAGTTATGGGTAACCGCAAAGCTGTGGGTATGGAGTCACATGCAAGCCAGACCAAGTAAAGATGGCAGTTTCCTTCCCTAAAAAGGACATGACTGAATGAGATGGTTTTTTTTTAAATTAACAATGGATTCATGGTCATTAGAATCTTAATTTCAGAGATGATTGAATACAAATTCCACCATCTGCGTTGGCAGGATTCAAACCTGGGCTCCCAGGACATTACCTGAGTCTTTGGATTAACAATCCAGCAATAAAATCACTGGCCATCACCACTCCTCGTTTATCCAGTAGTGAATCAGATTTTCCCCTATTAAACTGAGAAAAATGCTGCCTTTGGTTTTTGCTCCACTCCAAGTTCCATCCACTCGTTACTGACTTCATCCATCACCCTAGCAACAGTAAGATTAAGCTTGTCTGTT
This sequence comes from Chiloscyllium plagiosum, assembly GCF_004010195.1. Taxonomy (NCBI): domain Eukaryota; kingdom Metazoa; phylum Chordata; class Chondrichthyes; order Orectolobiformes; family Hemiscylliidae; genus Chiloscyllium; species Chiloscyllium plagiosum. The sequence goes on from NC_057742.1 coordinate 13,197,890, forward strand.
TGCAACTTTGTCATAGTGGACCCCAAGGTGAGCTATCACATTGGTGCCTTCTCAAAAGGTCATCATTTTGTTGACATCACCTTAAATAGTTCATGAAAACTCTTATTGATGCTTCATTGTCTTAACGGTTCTTCCGTATTCCTGATCTCGCATACTGTACCCTACGTTAACTTGAAGTCAAATTGCTGCCGGTCTCTTAGGTAAACAAAAGTTGGTGTGAACTATGTTTAAAACTATATAAAAAATGATCCATCATGCAAAATCAAAATTTCATCCTAGTTTTCAAATTCCTTCATTGCTTGCCCCTCACCATTTCTAACCTCTCCAATGGTCTATGCTTCGCCTGTTATGATCTCAAGCATAGTATTCATTGTTTCACTGTTGGTCTGCCTTCTGTTGGGTGGTTCCCAAACTCTGGGATAATAGTTTTATATTTCAGTTCTTTACCTCACTTTCCTCAAACTAATTCTTAAAACCTGCATCAGAGACCAAACCTTTGGCCCTCTGATCTAATACCATTTATGGCTGGGTTGTCTTATTTAGTTCTAGAATACCCACGTGGATAAAACGGGGACATTTGCTTGTGTTATAGACAAGATTTAAGAGGTGTAGTATAAAATCTAATTTAAGCTGCCTATTACCTGGACAGTTTCTGCAGAAATTTCAAAAATCACTCTTTACAAATTCAAAACTGATGTTTACCAATCCAATTTTGCTCGATGCAAGAGACTACATAAACAGAATATAACATTAGAAAACTATTCTACCTAGCCATTACTCCAGATAGCCTTTAGGGCATGTTTCTTTCTGGTTCTCAGCTAAATCTACAGCGTCAAGTGCATATTTACAATTTACACAAAAACTGAAAATGTGTTGCTGGAAAAGCGCAGGTCAGGCAGCATCCGAGGAGAATTGACGTTTCGGGCATGAGCCCTTCTTCAGCCTTCTTCTCCTGCTCTTTGGATGCTGCCTGACCTGCTGTGCTTTTCCAGCACATTTTCAGCTCTGATCTCCAGCATCTGCAGTCCTCACTTTCTCCAAGAATTTACACAAAAATACAAGTTTGCATCCCTGTTATCTTTGGTTAAGTTTTGATTTAGAATTATGGGTAGTCTTCTTGTTCCAGCTAGAGATTGAGGTACTCCTGGCAAATTGAGGCTGTTTCACATTACAAATGCAAAAGAAAGCAACCAACAATTCCAATTTACAATCTTCCTCCATAGAAACAGTTGAACGAATTGAAGTTAATCTTGCACTTACACTTTATAGCCCTCAACCACAAAAAGGTCAAATTAAGCAGTTCTGATATCAAACAAAATCAGTCATACAGCACAGGGACAGACCTTTCAAGGCAACTCAACACTGACCAGACATCCCAATCTGACCTAGTCTTATTTACTAGCATTTGGCCCAAATCCTTCTAAACCCTCCCTATTCATGTTCCCATCCAGATGACTTTTAAATGTTATTTGTACCAGCCTGCTCCATTTCCTCTGGCAGTTTGTTCCACACACCCCCCACCCTCTGCTTAAAAGTTACTCTTCCAGTCTCTTTTAATCTTTCTCCTTTCATCTTAAAGCTATGCCATTAAAGTAATCTAATCAAATCTAATCTAATCTATGCCATCTAATAATTTGGACTCCCCAGAGGATACTCTGGGGGAAAAAGGCCTTGGCTATTCAATCTATACTATTCATGAGTTTATAAACCTCTATAAAGTCACCTCTGCCTTGGATCGTCCAGGGAGTAAAGTCCAGCCTATTCAGGCTCTCCTTATAACTCAAGCCCTCCAATCCCAGCAATATCCTAAGAAATCTTTTCTGCACCCTCAAGTTTAACAGCTTCCTTCCAGTAGAAAAGGTGACCAGAATTGTACACAATATTCTAAAAGTGGCTTCACCAATGTCCTGTACAGCCACATGACATCCCAACTCCTGTACTCAATGTTCTGACCAATGAAGGCAAGTGCGCAATATTCCCTGGGGCCTACCATTAACTGCGTACGGCCTGCCCTGGTTTGCCTTACCAGAACACAACACAACACTTCACATTTGTCCAAGTTAAACTCTCATCTGCCATTCAACTCATTGGGGAGAAAGTGAGGTCTGCAGATGCTGGAGATCAGAGATGGAAATGTGTTGCTGGAAAAGCGCAGCAGGTCAGGCAGCATCTAGGGAACAGGAGAATCGACGTTTCGGGCATTAGCCCTTCTTCAGGAATTCAACTCATTGGCCCAACTGATCAAGATCCCATTGCACTTAGACAATCTGAACAATGCCACATCCACTTAACGTTTGCTAAAGTTCTGGAGTGGGTCTTGAACCCTCAACCTCAGGTGAGCATTGTCAACTAAACCATAGCTGACATTAAAAAGAGAGAACAGGAAAAGGGTGAATTTAATGGCAAGTGACTAAACTCTAGTTTATCCTTACTGGCTGATGGAGGCCTTTATAACATGATCATCCAAATTGCATTTGTTTCCTCAAGGTAAAGACTGCTTCATAAAGCAGAAAACACTAACAAATAAACAATTACTGTTTTACTTGGAGATGTGTTCTTGGCCCATAACATGAGAGGTGAAGAATTGGTGCAGGTCCTGTGCCTCCACAAGAGCAGCCCATGGGAGCAAGCAATTGAGTGCTGTGTATCATTGAACAGAGAACCAGAATGTTGAAGGAACAGTTTCTTCAGAAAGGAGGATGCTGGAAAAATTAGCTAGATTATGGTATGGTGCTGGAGGCAGACAACATCCCTCGAATTTGGAGAAGAGTAAAGAGGTACAAAGGTCAAGGGATACCTTAAGGTTCTAACTAGGATGATGAATCAGGTGAGCCCTATAACCACATGAGTGGATTTCTTGACGGAGGAGAAATAAGTTAAAGTGGCATTAGCATGCATACAATAGAGGCAATTGCACTAAAGGCTAGAAAATGGGATAGAGATGCAATCAAAACAGTTGAAGTTAGTAAAATATTAGGAATTGCACCCTGGGTGACTCTGGAATTTGCACGTTCTCTCCATGTCTGCGTGTTTGCTCCAGGCACTCCTGTTTCCTCCCTCAGTCCAAAGGTATGCAGGTTAGGTGGTTTGGCAATACTACACTACCCCAGTCCAGTACATAGCATTTATAAAGGCATAAAATTGGGGTGATTGAATATTCCCCACTTGTCTGAAATTAAGTCAACTCCAAACATAGGAGCATTGAAATTAGGAGTGGGAGTAGGCAACTCAGCCCTTCGAGTACATTCTGCCATTTGACATGAAGGCTCATCTTATCCTGCTCAACTTTACTTTCTTACCTGCTGCCCATAGCCCTTTTACCCTGCTTTTCAGAAATATATTCTCTAATCTCAAAGCTCAAGTTCACCGAAAACAAGTAGTTTTACACAATCAAGACAAAGCAGCCCACTTAAAATGGCATGTCTAGAATCATCTACTCACCCCACCATAGTATGCACTACTGTTAAGTGCAATCTACAAGATTCAATACAGAAATTAGGGACTCAGCTCCTTCCAAAACCACTGCCATCTAGGAGGACAAGGGCAGCAGACATATGGGAACATGACTAGCTGCATGTTTCCCTCCAAGCTGATCACCACCCAGACTTAAATACATGACTGTACTTTCAGTGTCACTGAATCACAACCCTGGACCCCATCAGCATTAGGATTCTGGTACACTTGCATTACCGTTATTCATAAAGGGACCTCACTGTCACATTTCTAAAAGCAACCCAAGAAATGGACAAAATTGAAGCTGGCCCAGCCAGAGATTCATGCCCTGCGAGTAAAAAGAAAATCATGAACTTCCATCCCTTTAATCCATCGCCTAGAGTTTGTCATAGTAGGAAATCAACGTGATTTCAATGAATGAGATAGTTGGCTGAATGGCATCCCTCAAGCATAAGAATTAATTGTTAACAGTGACTGATCAAATTAAAAAGATAAATTCAGAGTAGTTAAGTACACAAACTGTACTCTGCTAGACTGGAATCAAATATAATTGCCTGTATTTGCAATTCAGTATGCTGAATGAGGGAAAATAGCTAAAATTTGCACTTAAAATTCAGGATCCTAGCTATTTCTTTAACTTGCAAACTACTGTGCAGCCCAATCTGTTAGATTAATAGTTAATCTGTTTTATGGTTTTAATTGAGGGAGGAAATGGTCAGAGCATCTCAATACCACCCCAAACAGTACTGATCACAGCTTTTAACACAAGATAACAGACAGAAGGGACTTTGATTTAACAATTCATCAGATACAGGACAGTTCCAAAAAAAAACATCACTGCACCAGTTACTCTCTGAAATCAACAGACCACCCAGTAAACTAGGCAACTGTCTAAGTGTGTGCTGCCAAAGACAAACTAATATTTACATGTCCAATTAAAGAACAACAATGTTACAATGTGAAATTATAACTCCTGGAAAAGAATTGGTGTTAGGGCTCAGTCAGCAAGTGATTTGTCACCTTTGGTACATTAAGCACCTGAAGTTATTTGCTGTAAAACCTTCAGTGCATTAATATCAACACACTTGTAATGTGAAGCATTCCTAATCAGTTGTAAAAACATATGTTGGCTCAAAAGAAATTAAAGACAACCATAAATTGGCACTTTACTGTTAAATGCTCATTCCCATACGATAATGGTGGCAGAGTGATTAGCACAGTGCCAGGAACCTAGGTTTGATTCCAGTCCTGGGTGCTTGCGCAGACTTTGTAGGTTGACTTGTGTCTGCATCTGGGTTTCCCCCAGATGCTCTGGTTTCTGCCCAAAGATGTGCAGATTAGCTAGACTGGCCGTGGCAAATGTAGGGTTATGGGAATAGGTGGGATACTCAGTTGTGCAGACTAGATGGACAGAATAGTACTATAGGGATTTTATGATTCAATTGCTCCAAATGCAAGAAGGTCCTTGGGCTTCTAAAAAAAATTATGTCCAAATGCTTCTGGAAGTTTGTGGTCATTCAATGGATGCTATGTGAAACAATTTCACCTTCATACCAATACTAAAACTGGAAGTGCAAATTTAGAGTCAATGCTAGATGGCTAAAGCAAAACAACTTTCCCAATGGGTAGTTTCATACCACTGACTTGTTACTCCAAAACAGCAGAAATTCAGAGTCATAAAACCTGGTTTAAGAACATGACAGTCTACTAGACAAAATTTGAATAGCTTACTAAAAACAGATTCGGAAAGGCAAGGACTGATTAGGGATAGTCAACATGGCTTTGTGCATGGGAAATTGTGTCTCATGAGTTTTTCGAAAAAGTAACAAAGAGGATTGATGAGGGCAGAGCAGTGGATATGATCTACATGGACTCCAGTAAGGCATTCAACAAGGTCATCCATGGGAGACTGGTTAGCACGGTTAGATCTCATTGAACACAGGGAGGACTAGCCATTTGGATACAGAACTGGCTCGAAGGTAGAAGGTGGTGGTGGTGGTGGTGGAGGGTTGTTTTTCAGACTGGGAGGCTTGTGACCAGTAGAGCACCACAAGGATCGGTGCTGGGACCACTACAAGGATCGGTGCTGGGACCACTACTTTTAGTCATTTATATTTGGATGTGAGCATATGAGGCATAGATAGTAAGTTTGCAGATGACATCAAAATTGGAGGTGTAGTGGACAGCAAGGCTTACCTCAGATTAAAACAGGATCTTCAGATGGGCCAATGGGCTGAGTGGTAGATGAAGTTTAATTTAGATAAGTGAAAGGTGCTGCATTTTGGGAGAGCAAATCTTAGCAGGACTTATACACTTAATGGTAAGGTCCTAGGGAGTGTTGCTGAACAAAGATCTTGGAATGCAGGTTCATAGTTCCTTGAAAGTGGAGTCCCAGGTAGATAGGATAGTAAAGGCAGTATTTGGCATGCTTTTCTTTATTGGTCAGAGTATTGAGTACAGGAGTTGGGAGGTCATGTTGCAGCTGTATAGGACATTGATTAGGCCACTGTTGGAATATTGCATTCAATTCTGGTCTCTTTCCAATCGGAAGGATGCTTTGAAACTTGAAAGGGGTTCAGAAAAGATTTAAGGAAGTTGCCAGGGTTGGAGGATTTGAGCTATAGGTTGAATAGGCTGGGATGTTTTCCCTGGAGTGAAGGCTGAAGGGTGGCCTCAGGTTTATAAAATCATGAGGGGCATGGATAGGATAAATAGACTAAGTTTTTTTTCCCCCTGGGGTGGGGGAGTTCAGAGCTAGAGGGCATAGATTTAGGGTGAGAGCAAAAATATAAAAAGGGACCAAAGGGGCAATCTTTTCACAAAGAGGGTGGTGCATGTATGGAATGACTGCCAGAACAAGTGGAGGGGGCTGGTACAATTACAACATTTAAGAGGCATCTGGATATAAACAGGAAGGATTTAGACAGATATGGGCCAAGTTCTGGCAAATGGGACTAGATTAGGTTGGGATATCTGGGTGACATGGATGAGTTAGGCCAAAGGGTCTGTTTCTGTGCTGTACATCTCTACAACTCTATGGCCTTACAGTAATGTTCACTCACCTCCAATTGTGCTTTCCTGGAATTCATGAAACTGCCCTTTCACAAAGCGCAACACAAGACTGGATTTCCCGACTGCTGACTCGCCCAGGAGAACCAACTTAAATTGACAGATTTTGTTTCCAGTGGCTGGTCCATTGGATCGAGCCGCGCCTGCCCGACTCGCCATGGCCTAAAGTGCAGAGACCCAGAACCTTTCCAAGTTGTAACAGCAGGAGCAGTGCCAAACAAGCAACTCTCACCAAGTTCAGAACTGTAAAAGACATACAAAAACATGTTAAGCTATCATAGGAAAAGTGTCAGCTATATTTCCACCATCTCAAATTGTAATATCACAGCATGAAGCCAGACAGGTCCAAACCAAATGTTAGCCACTCATTTAAAATGCATTGAGGATGAAGATCTGAATTTAAAACAGTCATGAAGGGAGGAACAAAAGTACTGTTTCAATGATACAGTGTCATATTAGATTCAAAACACAAACTGTTTCTCTCCATATATGCTACAAGACTAGAATTTCTCCAACATTTTTATTACTTGCTACTTGTCATTTCAAAGACTAGCTCTCCACCATGCTTCAAACTAATTGAGATATTGAGAGATTATAGCATGCTCATAAATGCAAGTTATTTTGATTTGTATATTCTGGGATAATTTCAATCTGACTGAAATTGATTTATAGGCTGTTGATAGCACCGTGTGACATGATGTAAGCTCTTCAGTTCATTCAAGATTCTACTTTCCAAACAATTCTTATTAAAAACAGCGATCAGAGATGGTAAACACAAATCCAACAACTGCTCCAATTAACACTAGATCACCAGGGACATTATTCTTTGAACTGGACTTGGGTCCATTATTCACGATAGCAGAAATCTGTTGAGAAATGACAACCATTTGCAGAGCACAACAAAAGCATAGCCACAATAATGTAACATGCCATCTATAAGAGGCTCGCGCAAGGCAAGGAGTATACATTGAAATAAAATCCAACTGGGTGCAGGGAAAACTAATATAGGCAAACATTGGAGTGGAATTTTTTTTAGGAAACGGGAGAAGGATATTGCAAGAGGATGGGGCCTTTTAAGAAAAAAGGCGGAAAAAGGATAACCGAGCACCTAAAGCAGGTGTGGTCATTCACAGAATTGAGAAGTAGAGTGTTTGCAAGTTTGCAAACCTAAATGTTACCTACATTAACTGAAATTAAGCTTTATAATCCAGAGATAAATCTTCAAAGACCTCAAAAAGACTACATACCATGTCTGTGTCATAGGTTAATACAGGCATAATTAGAATGATCTAACAGCCACAAAGTGTCTAACCCATTGGTTAGACTCCCAATTTATCAAAACAAAAGTGATTAAGCACTGACTGTATAGGGTAGAAGCCTTGCATATCAACAAATAACCATTTTCTCTTCAATCAATACGAACAAGATTTCTTTGCAATCAATGCAGTTCACAGCAAAGGCAGAAGAAGCCTTTTGACTAATTTATAGCTCTCCGAACAAAAATAAATAGACCCAAGTCATACAATAAAAACAAAATGGAGAAACTCAGCTGGCCAGGCAGCACATGTACAGTGGAGAAAGTCACTTCAGAACTGAACAGGGTTGAAAAGGAAATTGAGAGACAGTGGGGGTAAGATAAGCAGAGACTGTTACTGGGAGTTGTGTTACAGTTGAAGAGTCGGTATTAGTGGTTATAGATAGTACTATTAATGCTTATCGCTAAGTAAAAACAAGACAAGACTTTTCCACCCCTCTTCAGTTTCAAAACAGAACTCGTTGGTCTTTCTCCACAAATGCAATCAGACCAGAGTTTCTTCAGCACTTTGCATTTTAGATCTTCAGCATCTGCACTACTTAGCTATTACTTATCCAAAAATCATGAAAATTGCCCCACTTCACTGAGAAAAGCACTGAATAGGCTTGCAATGACTGTAGGGTCATGGTTTTCCTCAAGCTGCTACATACATTATCACAGTTGCACCCAAAAGTCATTGACTAGTCACATCACTACACTGACTTGCTGAAAGATTCAACCAGGTAAAATATTATGTACAGTTTAAAAGCAACTGTCGGGAGTTGGATTGGTTTTGGAAGTAACTGAACATTTCAAAAATTTACTTGCACATGGCTGATTTGCGCTCTATTTTGAGCAAGTATGGGCACGGTATGGGCACGGAAAAGACAAATGGGTACCAGAATATTAAGGTTATAGATTTAAGATTCTTGCAGGCTGCATTCAGAGATTTAGGAGTGTCAATTACTTTAAACCAAATTCCAAGATAGTTAATATATTCCATTCCATGCATTGGTCTCCCTGAGTAACTTATATGGTTGAAATGAACCATTGTCCCTGGAACAATTTAAAATTACATGCGCACTTTAAATGCAAGTGTTATGCATAGTACAGCTGGATTTCTCAGTTGCAGTCATTGCTACAGCATAAACATTTTGTTCAGGTACATGCTAGGGCAAGGATACCAATTTCAGTTTACAGCTCAACTGTTCTATCCTAAATAGGTTAATGTCACCCCATGCACCAATTCAATTTGAACCATTTACTTCTAAAAAACTGTCAAGAAATAAAAAGTTAATCTAAATCCCACAGGAAACATTAGGATCCTGGAGAAACTAGAGTTGTGTTTCATTTTGTGATGATACTTTATTGTCAGTTACCTTCTGTCTCAAAATTGACAGGCTGGCAAACAATTGCAAGACATCCAATTACAGTAGCTCCAGTTTAGTGGACTTGCAATATGGCAAGCTTCAATTGGAAGAGGGAGTGACAAAGATTAGATTCAAAGAAATTCCTCAAAAATAAAAGGGAAAATTTAAATAATTCAGAGCCTCTATTGAGGCCACTTATTTAAACAAATACAACCACCAAATTTTCAGAGTGCCAAATAAACAAAAGTGGGAGGTTTTAGATGGAGAACAAATGTTTGCTAGGATATCTGAAAACAAACACCAAAACACTTTAACCCATCTATTAAGAGGGACAAGTGATAGGGAGTTTGTCTGATAATGAGACAATGGTCAACTCACTCCTGGGAGACTTTGCATCTCAAAATTTAAATGATCTGGCCACAATTAGTCAGCATCATGTAATCAAAGTGAACCCCAAAGGGATTGACCAGCAATGTGTTTAGTGTGTGAACAGTAGCAGATCTAATTTGGATGGCTGCCAAAGTAGACTAGTTGGTAATGTCACCAATGCCAGTTACAATAAGAATGAAGTGCAAAGCCTTTGCATGTATTTGAATTGGAGAGATTGTGTCGTAGCAAAACTGAACTATTCTTCCCTGCATATTTCTGAATAAAACTGGTCAAACTAACAGTTGGGTGGCCTGAGAGAACTGGTGAAGCTTCTACCATTCTCAAATGCCTCAACTGAAGAACAATATGTATGATTCAATACTGAATGTGCGCACATTCTGAAAGCAGTCCATATTTTATACCTGAACCCTGGGCTGGAGGATATAGTCTGTAAAAAAACATGGATGAATCCAGCATCAATAAGACAGCACAAATTTGTAATATATCTGTCAAAAGTGATTTAATGGAATCTTAGAAAAGCTTTGTTCAGTTCTAGCTCCCTGCAGACTAACTTGGTTAATCTGACTCACCCACCTTTTCCCCTAGTTCTGCAAATCTCCTCAATGACCTAACTCCCTTGTGAAACCCATGAATGAATCTCAGCTCTGAGGAGTCATTTAGACTCAAAATGTTAGCTTGCTGTCTCTCCATGTGTGCTGCCTGATTGAAAGCAAAAATGCTGGAGTTCACCAGTCAGTGAATCTACCAGCTTCTTTTTTGTTGTCCCTTAGAATGAGGCGAATGCATGCCATGGAGTTACAGACTAATGGGAGGGCAGAGCTGGAGCAGGGTCGGTAAGAGACAGCCTGAAGTAAAGACTAAGGAAAATATAACAATGCAGTCAATCGTACACCTTAGAGACTTCTTGCTCTTGTTCAGCTTTCAAAGTCAGCTGTAGCAGAGTGATGCAGGGTCCATCATGGGACAACTCTTTCCAGTAGGTGAGGTCAAAGCCAATCTTCTTTGAGCAGAATGTTTTCGGGCTGTGAAACCAATGTCTTGTGATTTTGAACCATTCACTAACAGGGAGTAGAGCATTTGGGATTAAATGCTGGCCTGAAGAGGTCTAGTGTACAGTTGCTACATGATATGGTTGCCTCAATATACAGGAAAATAAGCATCCTGAGGATGTTCAGTCATGCAGTGATCCATTGAGGTAATGGAAAGGATCTTCTGTAAGGAGCACTGACAGTAAAGTCTCTACCTCTGATATTAGCCTCTAACCATTTCTCTAACTTAACACTGTCACCTTTGGAACTTGTGCCATTCACCTTAATGGCAAAGGCTGGGCATATACTGGATGGTTACAAACCAGTGGGCCACCTGATTAGAGAAAATGGAATCAGCTGGTGTCAGATTTTAAAACGGATAGCAAATTAAGCATTGATTGTGTAATGAATTTGCAGTATTCAAGTTGATTACATTTACTGCTCTTCAAATTGTAGTCAGATAACCCTTTTCAACATACTTGTGTATTTCATTTCAAATGGTCGCAAAACAATCCAATTGGTGCAGGAAGGAAACTCAGGTTGGTGACTGGAGGTGTAGGTTGCAAAGCAGGATTTCAAGTGGGAAGGGCTGCAGCAAAACAAGGGGATTAAGAGGGAATTTCAGAGTTTAGATGTAAGACATTCCTACCCACAAATTAAAGACAAAACTACAGAATCTGCCCTTGAAATGCAATTGTTTAAGTGTGAAAAGTGTACAAACGCTCTCTCAAAAAGGGGAAGCTATCAGACTATAAAGGCACACTGATTAACTGGGATGTTAGTTTAACTTATACAGTCAGACATAGTGTACTGTCTGCAGCACATTGTCTTTATAACAACCATTGCTTAATCTCATTCATTCAAACATAGAAAAATCAGAATGAAATGGTGTTTTGTTATCAATTGGGTTGACATTTAAAAATGGCCCTCGAGTACAATTGTATGGAACACTTGTACACAGAATACCTCTGCTGACAATGGCATTAAAAGCAGTTTAAGACCTCGTCACAGGCAGGTTATGCTGCCATTTACACTGAAATGGGTCAGCTGTACATAATAGGTTATCTATGGTTTCAACGACTTATTTAGGCAAAAGCATTTAGAGAAGCCAAGAAAAAACAAAAATTACTAGAGATTCTTCTTCTGAAGTCCAAAGCAATGCTGATTTTTGACTCCCCCTCCCCACCTCAGTTCCAGCTGAGATGGATTTACGCACTCCAGACTTCATAATTAGTGAAGCAAAGTTTATATGCTGCTTGATTTGAACCTGCACAATATTGCCTGCACAGCTCAACCGCCCAAACATTTGAAACTGACTCAAGCATGCTTACTTCAGCACTGCTATTTCAGGAATAATTTATGAATTGTTGAAGCTGTCATAATGATTCATCCCCAGGCTACATCATTATGGAAGGTCACTTACAGTATTCTAAACATCACACCATAAGTTACTGTGATTTTGACCCTACACCTTCCTAGGCTTGGTTCAGGGACAGGTTGTAGAGTTTACTGCTAAAATTTCACAATGGAGTTATTCTCATTTGGAACCTTTCCAGTGACATAGTTCTGACAATTGCCATCACTTCATAATTGAACAAGCTCCAAGAGAAAGTTACTGAAATGTTATTTTAGTTCTACTCAGATCCCATCTGAAGAACATTTCCCTTCGTTTTTATTTCAGATTTCCAACATTCACATGTGGTTTAAGTTATGTTCACATTGACAACACTATCCAACCCACTGGTACAGATACTGCAATGAATTCCAATTGAGTGCCTATCCTGTGGTTTTAAAAACCACCACTGGCAGATCAGACAGCACAATGTCTCAACTGAGTTTGTCACCAATACACAGTTATTGCAGTCACTTCCAGGCCATGTAGCACATGCAGTGAGACAGTCATTAAAAAAAGACCACAAACAAAATAACTGTCACAAGCTCAAAAAACCCACTTTCTGAAAGGAGTTCAGGCAAGATGCTTATAACTGTCTAGGAAATTATTAGCAATAGCATCAACTGTAGTCTTAGAAACATACAAAAGAAATAGGCATTCAGTTCTTCAAGCCTGCTCCACCACTGGATGATCATAGCAGATCATTGAATTCAATAGCTGGTTTCTGCTTTTCCAATATCCTTTCATCCCTTTAGCCCCAAGTAAAATTTCCAAATCCTCCTTGAAAATTACCATTAGACTTTGATTGCTCTCATAGCGAATTCCACAAGCTCCCCAACACTGAAGAAATCTCTGGATCTCAGTATCAAATGGTTTTGCACCATATCCTTAGACTTACCCACCATCAGGAACATCCTTCTTGCACCTGCCATGGTTTAGTACTGTGAGAAACCTATAAAATGTTCAGAGATCCCAGCAAATATAATCCCAGCTGATACATCAATTCCACCATCCTAGCAATCAAATCAGGTAAACCTTCATTGCATTCTGTAGCAAGAGCATCTCTCTATCAAAAAAAAAGGACGAAAACTCTTAGAGGTGTGGGGTCTCACCAAGGCACTGATAATTAAAGCTAGACATTCCTGCTCCTGTACTTATCTTTTCATTATTGAAGCAAACATACCACTTGTTGCACCTGTATGGTTACTTCAGTAACTGGTGTATGAGAACACCAAAGTCTCTTGTTCATTATCAGCTAGCTATAAATTGAGTTAATCTGACTTCCTGCTTTTGTTTCCAAAGTGGATACGCTCACATTTGTCCATATTATACTAAATCTGCCATACACTAGCCCACTTAGTTTGTCAAAAATCACAAACATTTCAGCATTCTCCTCACAGCTCACTGTCCCACCAATCTTTGTCATTTGCAGATTTTAGATGGAACTAAATATAACATCTCAGTCACAAAATGGAGTGGGAATAGCTAGTGTCCTAGGATTGTTCCCTACAGTACTCCAACCATCACATTTATAGGTGCGTTGTTACCTGATGTCTGTCTGCCAGCCAGATATCTATCCATCGCAATACACTAACCCAAATACCATCTACTTCAATTTTACACAAATCTCTTAAGCAGGACTTATTGAAACCCTTCTGAAAACCCAAATAACCACATCACTGGCTCCCCTTCAACTCAGTTACATTCTCAAATTCGGATTCTGCCAAATCCTGCCACGGATTTCCAAATGCTCACCTACAGATTCTTATAAAACGGACTCCAGCAATTTTTTCACTGTCAAGCTGACTATCAATAATTCTCACCTCTTAAACAGAGTTACATTAGCTACTTCCACTCTAAAGGAATAGTTTGAGTGTATACAATATTGGAAGATGAACACCAGTGCATTCTGCAGCTCCAGGGCCATTTCCTTAAGTACTATGGGAGGTGCATTATCACGGCCTTGGGATTCAATTGTCTTTAATACTAATTTCCCCAACACAATTTCCCTCCTCATTATGATTTCCTTTAGTTCCTCAATTACTATACTTGTTTCCCCCCCTCCAACATTTCTGGTACATTATCTACATCTGTGAACAAAGAACCAAACCGTCTGTGCCCAAGCTATGCCTGTCTCTTTGTTGGTTACGTAGAACAGTTGATCTTCCGTAATTACACCGGCACCACTCCCCACCTCTTCCTCCGCTACATTGATGACTGCATTGGCGCCACCTCGTGCTCCCGCGAGGAGGTTGAGCAATTCACCAACTTCACCAACACATCCCACCCTGACCTTAAATTTACCTGGACCATCTCCATCTCCATTAATGACGACCGACTTGACACTGACATATTTTACAAACCCACCGACTCCCACAGCTACCTGGATTACACCTCTTCCCACCCTACCTCTTGCAAAAATGCCATCCCGTATTCCCAATTCCTCCGCCTCCACCGTATCTGCTCCCAGGAGGACCAGTTCCATCACAGAACACACCAGATGGCCTCCTTCCTTAGAGACCGCAATTTCCCTTCCCACGTGGTCAAAGATGCCCTCCAACGCATCTC
>NC_057742.1:13212707-13226595 GCF_004010195.1 Chiloscyllium plagiosum
CATCCTGCACCTCCGCCCTCAGACCCAACCCCTCCAACCGCAACAAGGACAGAACGCCCCTGGTGCTCACCTTCCACCCTACAAACCTTCGCATAAACCAAATCATCCGCCGACATTTCTGCCACCTCCAAAAAGACCCCACCACCAGGGATATATTTCCCTCCTCACCCCTTTCCACCTTCCGCAAAGACCGTTCCCTCCATGACTACCTGATCAGGTCCACGCACCCCCTACGACCCACACTCCCATCCTGGCACTTTCGCCGGCCACCGCAGGAACTGTAAAACCTGTGCCCACACCTCCTTCCTCACCTCTATCCAAGGCCCTAAAGGAGCCTTCCACATCCAAAGTTTTACCTGCACATCCACTAATATCATTTATTGTATCCGTTGCTCCCGATACATTGGGGAGACTGGGCGCCTCCTAGCAGAGCGCTTTAGGGAATATCTCCGAGACACCCACACCAATCAACCACACTGCCCTGTGGCCCAACATTTCAACTCGCCCTCTCACTCTGCCGAGGACATGGAGGCCCTGGGCCTCCTTCACCGCCGCTCCCTCACCACCAGACGCCTGGAGGAAGAACGCCTCATCTTCCGCCTCGGAACACTTCAACCCCAGGGCATCAATGTGGACTTCAACAGCTTCATTTCCCCTTCCCCCACCTCATCCTAGTTTCAAACTTCCAGCTCAGCACTGTACCCATGACTTGTCCAGACTTGTCCGACCTGCCTAGCTCCTTTTCCACCAATCCACTCCACTCTCTCCTCCCTGACCTATCACCTTCATCTCTTCCCCCACTCACCCATTGTACTCTATGCTACTCTCTCCCCACCCCCACCCTCCCCTAGCTTATCTCTCCACGCTTCAAGCTCACTGCCTTTATTACTGATGAAGGGCTTTTGCCCCATACGTCAATTTCGCTGCTCGTAGGATGCTGCCTGAACTGCTGTGCTCTTCCAGCACCACAGATCCAGAATCTGGTTTCCAGCATCTGCAGTCATTGTTTTTACCTTGTCTACTTGATTAGCCATTTTTGTTTCCCTTTATGATCAGATACTGGCAATTTTATGAGGAACCCACATTTGTCTTCACATACTTATGAAAACTTTTCTATGTAATTTCTATATGCCCCACAAGAGGCTGGTACTACAACATTGAAAAGGCATTTGGATGGGAATATAAATAGAAAGGGTTTGGAGGGATATAAGTCGGGTGCTGGCAGGTGGGACTAGATTGGGTTGAGATATATGGTCGGCATGGACCGGTTGGACCGAATGGTTTGTTTCCATGCTGTACATCTATGACAATCTTACTAGTGTGCTCTACTTTCCCTTTCTTAATCAGTCCTTATGTCCTCCTTTACAGAATTCTAAACTACTTCCACTCAGGTTGTTTTTTTCTGGCCAATCTAATACTAACTCATGCTCCAGATACCTTTACTTTTGCACAAGTCAGTATTAAGCAACTGCTACAGTTCATCCATGCATTTTTTGCATGTTCACCATTGTTACTTAAAGGAATGACAATGGGAAGGCATTCTCTAATCTTGATGCTGCCAATTCACACCGCATACCATTTTAGTTTCTTCTATTTAGATTCAGGACAGAGTTGCTGATAACTCTCCATCTTGACTCCATATTATGGTCATTCTTCAAGATCCACAATAAATAGACTGCTAATTACTCATTGTTCCTGTACAATTTGGACAGCCTGTTCTTGAATTAGTTCCTCTATTTTGATCCGGAAAACTATCCAGCACAGATTGCAAGAATTCCTCCTCCATGGCATTCCTAATTTGATCTGTCCAAACTGGAAGGCAACTCACCACCACCTTCAAATCAGGGACTGAATGCTGGCTAGCCAGTGAAGCCCACGAGCGAATAAAAAAGATTAAAAGCCATTCAAAGCTTTTCTTTACTGCGTGCATCTCTAGTTTCTTAATACCATTCCCAACATCACTCCTATATTGTGGTCTGCACACAACCTCCATTAATGTTGTGCATTTTCTCAAAACGACAACACATGGACTTCAATAATGCGGACCTTTGAGAGCAAAAGTTGTATGGCTATATTGTTTCCAGTATGCTCACTAAATTGATACAAATACTGTTCACTTATTAAAATGAGGAGCAAATTATCACCAGCCAATGAAAAACCAGGAGTTAGTCTGTTTAAACAAAAATGGGTTTAGTTACATTGCAGGAAGTCTCTAAAATTCACAGTTATTTTGAAACATGGTAAAATCACCTAACTCAGTCTTGTCATAAAGGCAGTGCCAGAAATCAAAATTAACCCCATTCTTCCACAAATAACTGGTTTGACTATAATTGCCAAGGGTGCTAGATTTGACAAGGCGAAATCCCCAAATGCCTTTTCCTCATGCTTCAAGCACTGAAATACTGAATGCAGTTTTGCAGCTAATGGCACACCAGATGTCTTGTCCAAATTTCAGCAGGCAAGTTGCTAATGAGCTATTTTACATTAGTAAAATAGACAAGCTCAATTTTGCCCTTGTTCAGAGATGTTCAGAGATGTTCAGAGATGCCACGTACATCAGGAATCACTAGGGTGTTTAAAAATCAATGGAAAACTAGTGAAATTTCACTCTCCTTTGGGACATTAAACTACAACCAGCACAGACTGGCACCAGCGTGATCAAATAATAAAACTAGAACCCTCCTAAATTTGGACTCAGTATTTTCAGGATGGAGGTAGCTGAAAAGGCAACTTTACATATCAGACGAGGTCAAAGCAGCATGGTTGGTTTCAAAGTGCAAAATCACCATGGGGATATATATTGAAACAAGGCAGTAAAAATTCCTGATCTTGTGCTGCCAGATCTGTGCAGCACAAGATCAGGTCACATGGAAGTGGAATGCTACCAATAGTGGTATTGAAAGCAGACATTAATAAGGAAAATTATCTACACTTTTTGCCAGAATTGATTAAGTTTCAGAACAGCAATGTTGTTCCTAATCACTTCAAGGAAAAAGTCTTGAGATGCACAGCATCTCAAGTGTGAAAAACTGTCAGATACCAGAGCGCTAATGCCTATGAAAGATACCTCAGTAAAAATCTCCACCTTCAAGAAGGAAACCAAAGATAGAGAATAGCAAAAAGCCACGAGAAAGGCTTGAAAAAATTTCTCAACTTCACAACAGCACACACTAAGTAATACAGTCAAAACTACTCACATTAAGAATTTATCCTACTTATTTTTATTTCTTTAGATGTAGAAGCTTCAGGTAAAGTTTGAACATGAATTTAAGTTTCAACAACAAACACTGGCAAATATAAATTCACCAGGATCCAAGATACATTCTTGGCAGTTAAAGCAATTGCAGAAATGTTTCAATAACTTATGAATCATTTGTATAAATTATGGTCCACAAATGCTCAAATGGTTGGGTCAAATTAAATTTATATTGCATTTCTATCCACTTATCCAAGGATGTTTGCTCTCCTGTGCTATGCATGTTTATCCACTGTTCATTTCTCTTCGGCAATGAACAGTTCAATTCTAAAGAGGGGGTCTGATTAAGTAGATCCTCTCAATTGTAGATTGGATGAAAAGGTGACCAACCTCCATTCGTGAAGGTGAAAGCTGCAAAGGACTGATTAAACAAGTACCAAATTGACTTGATGACTACCATTAAGAACACCCAACTTCTATACATATGCAATCACACCTGAGAACATAGTACAGGTATAGCACCTCAAATCCAATTATCTGAGAGTTGGAAACTAAAACTGATGCAAAAAATTCTCACCGACTGAATTTAAAATGCCACTTACCTGGACAATCCACTGTACTGACAGCGATGTTCCAGACTAACTGTTTATTCTCGGCTTGGTGCACCGTTCTACTTCACAAAAGGAGTATCCAACAAACTACCCACAGTTCAACTGAAGTCTGCAAGTACAGCATGGAAATCCAAAATTGTCTCAAGGGTGCCAGATGTGAGATACCATACTTGCAGTCAAAAGGCTGTTTACAATAATGCTAATGACAATCAAGCATTTCAAATCCAAGGAAACAATGCAAACATCAAATTGGTTAGCTCAACCAATCCCTTCTGTACCCATTATAAATGCAGCAGTCAATTGAAGTGGAATTATCCTTTCAAGGAAAGACAAATGACTAAAGAAAAAGTGTGCAGAGCATGGAAGAACACTACTCCACTTTAGACTGTTTTGCCATTCAATGAGATCAGTTTTTTTTAAGATTAGATTACTTACAATGTGGAAACAGGCCCTTCAGCCCAACAAGTCCACACCAACCCTCCGAAGAGCAACCCACAGGCAATTTAGCATGGACAATTCACCTAACCTGCACATTTTTTTGGACTGTGGGAAGAAACTGGAGCACCCAGAGGAAACCCACACAGACACTGGGAGAATGTACAAACTCCACACAGACAGTTGCCTGAGATGGGAATTGAACCCAGGTCTCTGGCGCTGTGAGGCAGCAGTGCTAATCACTGTCTGTGAACCCAACTCCAGACACTTGCCTTGGCCCTGACTTCATAGCTTTTGTTTACAAAAACCTTCACCTCTTGTTAAAACTTGAATTTAGTAGCTATTAACAGGGATGGATAACTGATCAATACAATTTATGCAAATACTTACAGCAACAGTTGTCAAATCCAGGGACTTTCAGAGTATTTTTTAATTTAAAAAATTACCAGAAGAGTTTCCACTATAACCTTCCAGATGCCAAACCCCCAGCCCAATGATTGGACCAAGAAAATAGAATGCTTTCACCACGATTAAGTGAACCAAAAACACCATTATTCAAAATTAGTTGCTATACAATGTCACAACTTTTCAACCATCAATTGTGCAAAGATATAGTATGACCATGGTAGAGGTTACTGACTGCATTAAAACTAACTAACTGAATGCCATCTTTTCCTCACACCACAGAACCAGCTTTTCATGGGTCAAGTTACTGAATTCCTGATAAAGTACAAGCCTCAGCATTTTTTTTTTAGAAACATTACAAAACACAAAGGAAAGCAAATAATTTAGTGTGACCCAGCTTCCTTAAACAGTAGTGGGCCATAATAATGCTAATACAGATGGTTCGACTTTTGCACTGTGCCATTTCCACATCAGACACAGTCAATACAATACTTCATTAAAAAGATGAAAGATTAAATAAGCTCAAGAAATTAACCAAGAGCATTTTTCAGATTGGAGGGGGGGGGGCAGGGGAAGAGAAGAAAAATATTTGATGGCTGTCATCATTTTAACCAAATGCACATTTGCTCCAAGCAAGCTTCCTCTTTGTGCGCTGGACAGGGTCAAGAAAATAAATAAAATGTTTCTTTAAATTCAATCTTTCTGCATAGATAGAAAACAATAGCTGGCTGAGAAAACAGAGGAGTGAAGAGAAGGGCAAAAAGACAAACTTGCATGCGGTATGGATTTCTCCCATAACGAACTACAGCAGAGGATTTGAGGTTTTCATCAGGTCAACTTAAAGTGAAATTTCACTTTCAGCTTCTGAAGTAATTTAATGTCAATTAAAATAATTTGTGAAATGCTATGAGTGACATTTTGTCTTGATCTACAACTTTGCAGGCTGGTTATTTACAAAGTGCTCAAGAGGGCCAGAGAGCAGGGGGGAAGGAGTGTGGGGAAAGAAGAGGGGGTTGGGGGCGGGGTGAGAAGGTAAGTTGTATAACAACAACTGTATTAACTGCCTGCTGTTATCATTCAGGAACCTCAAATTTACAGTATAATGCATGCAAACATTTTCCACTAGCATTCAAGAGTTGAAAGAATTTGTGAATGATTGCAAGGTGTAGTTGGAACTAGTCTAATCACATTGAGAGCGCAAAGAACGAGTTCCCAACTTATCTGGACACCTGCTGAGACAATGCACAGCTGGTGGACAGGGGCAGAGTGTGCAGGGGTTATACCAGGACAGGTTCAAAATGGACCAGCTGGTGTTTGCCAGACTCTAGTGCTAATTCTTGCATACATTATGATCCCCACAAAGACCATTATCTAAAACAGAGCTTACCAATCCAGCCAACTGAAGTGAGTTGTTAACATTCATTTTCATAACCTTTACTTCAACAAGCGAAACCAAAATGAACAAGCAAACTGTGGATTAGTAGTTATACATTACACTTTAAATAGCCAACACAAAGATAGCTCTCGCTGATTTACAGCCTGTCCCCTCAATAGGTATGACATCCTGGAAAGCCACAAATTTCTGGCCTGCTCTCCTTTTGGATTCAGTTTACATTTTGCTAGAAACCAAGGTTGCTGCTTGATGTCCCAGAAGTCTGAGGTCAAAGCTCAGAATCCACCATCGTTGATCCCTTTTCCTAGAAACCTGAAGCCTTGGTTGCTGTTTATGCAAGGGACTGCAAAAAAGTACAGACTTTGAAGCTAAAATTGGTGCAGACAAAAGCTCATGCAGTATATATTGTTAGTAGGTGGCTTGCCACTGAACAGCCATGGAGGGGGACACAGATAGAAATAAAGAGAAAAATAGGTGGGGAAGGAGGAAGGGAGAGGTCTGTAGTCAAAAGTTTTTTTTGCTTCTGATTTTACCCACCCCTCCATATGTTGAGCTGTAATGTGAACCAATCTAGAAGCAAGGTATGCATTTCATGCCTCCACTGCTCTTTTGCAACCAAAAACTACATGACAGCAAGTTGCATAAACTGAACATCTGGATTTGCCCCATAGCATCCACATAGAAAGGTTATGAAATACCTACACAATGAATGTTGCCTTCAAAGCAGCTGTTGGCAAATGCAGAAATATGAGCATTTTTGATAGTTCAGTTTGAACTACAAACTGACAACTCAATTGAAGATACACTAACACCACCTCCATGGTACAGCATACTAGAATTCCAGTGAACTATATCATTAAACCATTAATATTTTGGATCACTTCAATTTCCAATTTCCCTTTTGGGAAAGAATAAATGAGTCACAAGATCCTCCACAGTTTGACAGTATTTCTATTCCACATTGCCAAAAGGGATCAAGCTAGCAACAATTGGAACAGTGTTGCAATTATAATGCCTGTCCAGAACCAGAGGCAATTAATTCAGTTTGTTATCCATAAATTTGGAAAAGCAATGCGAGAGAAAAGCAGAGACAAGCTCTTAAGAATATACTTTAAGAATGTGCTTCAGGTAACAACACAACTGGCCTTGCTTTCTTTAAAGCATCAAGTCAATCATGTAATGAGAGCTAATGAAAAACCTTTGTTTTCTCGTGCTACTTCCTTAAAAGTGTGGGGATATGCATATTAGCATTTCCAGAGAATAATGAACCAGTTTTTTCCTTTGAGACACAATGTCAAAGGAAACTTCCATCTACAGCTAACAGTCTGAGAACTAATAAACTACAAGCCCATTTGACCCAAATTCTAGAAATATAAGCAAGAGCAACTTGCAGAAAACATTTTTAACTGCAAAAATGTGCTATGCTTCAAGTGTTACTGCATACTGGAAAAACGTGAATCTTCAACAGCATTTTTCCCAATTACATTTTTGTTAGAGAGCTGCATTATGTGCATACAAAGATTAAAAGGTAAAACCAAGATATGATAGTCCAACTGGGCCATAGGGCAGCTTGCTTTGAGAAAGAAATGGTAGTTTAACCTGGTTACAATAACTCAAACAGGAGCTTTAGGGGAGTCCTTCATGTTACCCTCAACTGATACAGGAATTGAACTCATGCTGTTGGTATCAGTCTGCATTGCAAATCTAGCCCACTGATAAGCACTGACATGCAATTTTTGAAGAACTGGTTAAATTGCTAAACATGTTTCTTGCTACCCACTACAATATATGTAACCAAGCAGTTCTCTAAATTTGGACCATTTTACATGTATGCTGCAGATCCATTGCTAATTTCAGTCAAAATAAAGTTTAGCATTTTAAAAAAGCAGATTCCTTATGTTTTTAGAACATTTTTTGGTTGAAGGATGTGTGTATGTGGAAGTGTGCACATAGGTGACAAAGGAGGAGGAACATTTATCACATTTGAAAAGCGATGCAATTAAAAATCAAACCAAAAAACCACCCATTTGATCAGGCCTGACAGATTGAAACCATATTTAACAGTTGACCGAGTCATGTAGAACATAACTGATTCTGGTATCAGGCTGTGTCAGAATCTTCAAGTTGTTCAATCAGACTATATTTAAAAAACAAAGGAGAGCAACGTCAAAAAAATCAGACATTGCTCAGTACAATCCATGAACTAAGAACTTTCAGTTTTTCATTAACAACTGACACTACAAGCAACATCATGATCAGACTTAAACCAACTTGTAGGTGCTAGTGAATTTATTTTTAGGCAAAATATTGCTGCTTTTAAGTCAGATCATAATGTAAATATTTAAAACATTTTGGAGGTTAGGCAGGTCTTAAATGCATGCAGTTAGCATACTATAGCTGCACCAAAGTGCATACAACATTGTCAAGAACTAGGTTTTATGCACTATTGCAATCCAACCACTTTTGCTGTAAACTGCAAGGATGAACAGGATAAGACTGTACTTTGTCAGTCTGCATTCTGAGACTAGATGCCCAACTGTGCAGGTAGTCGTTAGGCAGGCAGAGGGGAATTACTGGTATTTATTGATTTGTACTTCAGGATGCTTTAATACCATCAAGCATTAAAAGGTATTGTGGAATTTTCATAGTTCAGTCGTAAAACAAAACCTTGCCTCTTTAAACTCAAAGCTAGCTTGCACTGATAGAAAACATCATTCTGTTGGCAAATGGCATCTTATAAATGCAATTAGGTGGTCCTGCTCCAAAACACAATTGGACCCCAAATGGAAATTCCACTTAAGACCAGGGAAGATGGTTGGGAGAAACAAACAAGGGATTCTTCTTGGATAATGTCAGAGACACAGTAGTATAGGGAGGT
The DNA here is from genome assembly GCF_004010195.1 of Chiloscyllium plagiosum. Classification (NCBI taxonomy): domain Eukaryota; kingdom Metazoa; phylum Chordata; class Chondrichthyes; order Orectolobiformes; family Hemiscylliidae; genus Chiloscyllium; species Chiloscyllium plagiosum. The sequence continues at coordinate 13,221,626 of NC_057742.1, forward strand.
TTACTCTGCTTTTGCCAATATTGAGACTGGGAGGGTGAAAATTTAACCATCTCTGAATTGCTACAAACATTAGTACATCTCTCAATTCATGCAGACATAGCAAGTGTAGGTACAGGTGTGCACCAAGCAGAATCTACCTTCCTGCTTAACATTTCTTACAAACTATGTCAAATGCCATTAAAATGCACATTTTGTAACAAGCATTGAGACAGCTTAATCCTACATACATCCCAAGTTTATACAAAGTCTGATCATTCAATGACTAGCACAATACTTATGACTTGGCAAATTTTTGAACTTTATCGAAATCAATCCATAAAACCTTGAAGCAAGCACCATAAATGATACCCAAGAAAAAAAAAGTGCTGCTGCATTGGGGGGGGGAAGAGGTGGGAAGAGAAGAGACGGAATGCATTAGGATATTAGATAAATCAATGAAACGAGAAAACATTCCTCCCTACCCTCAAGCTATACCTGGGCCATGCTCACTGTTTCCACTTCCTGGTGGAACAGGAGTGATAGAAAAAGAAACCATTTTAGTAAGCTAACCAACTGAGTTTTAGAAAAGATGCTCAAAAGGTCAATAGTAAAATGAATGGAAGCAAAGGAACCAAACAGCACTATCTACAGCAGCTGATGAAAGCGTTCCACTTGACTAAATCCAGATATAAAACTCAGGAAAGTTGGGGAAATTGAAGTAATGCAAGAGAAATTCATGATGAAAGCAAGGGCGTAGGGTACAAATCAGAAGGGAGCATGAACGATTCATGATCAGGTCTTCAGCTGTAACATCAAAACTCTAAATATGATCCCTTATAACTCACCCAAAACATTCATAAAAATCAACAGTTTTCCAAGATATGATAAAAAGATCTAAGTTGATAAAATTTGACAAAATTTGACAGATCTGTTGATGGAAGTAAAAATTTAAAACGTCAAGGTGACTCTTAAAGAGGAAAATGGTAGGAGCCACTGAAGTGACCCAAGAATTAATGGAGAAATAAAAGCCAGAATGACCAGAGGTGCTTTAAGAGACAGTAGTTCCAAGAGAACAAATTTGTCACCCATCAGTCATTCAACTAAATTTCAACACCAAAATAACTGTCTCTGCACCAGGAACGCTACTCCCAAGGTATCACTAATAGGTGTGTGGGGAGGCAAGCAAAGTTGACAAAAGGCTAAAAATATCCTCGATGCTGCCTGAATTGCTGTGCTGTTCCAGCACCACTAATCCAGAATAAAAATATACACAGCCTGGCCTGCTGTGTTTTTCCAGCACAATATTTTTTCAACTCTGGTCTCCAGCATCTGCAGTCCTCACTTTCTCCTAAAAATATACACAGTCATGTGCTAAATACTAACACTAGCAAAAGAAAATGTTGCAAAATTTGAATGATTCACATTTTCACTCAAGAATAATGCAACAGTATTGTTTATAACCGGAAAATATGGGAAAGGAAGAGGTTGTGCTTTTCCTTCTGTTCTTGGATGTAGACATTTCCATCCCTCATTTCTGATGGATTTATATCATTATGTTTCTAACAAGGAGTATGCAAGCCATTTATACATGCAGGATCACTACCACTTTTACTTACATAACAGTTGTAAGTACACACTACACAAGTTACATAAAGGGAAGCAATATAGATTCCCTTCTCTATAAGAAAGCTGAGGAAAGGGGGACAGGGATAAAATGAACCTTAGATTCATTTTTAGTAGCAATTCACAAAGCAATTCGTTGAATTACAGAATCTCTCAGCATAGGAAGCTGTCACAGCCTATTCTGCCTGTACCAGATTTTAAAGATCTGTCCAATTTCTGAATCTCATCCTAAACCTAAATTACTAAAACCATCTTTCAGCATCCTCAGGTGGTAAATTACACATCAAGTTTAGTGGAGGAGAGAGACATCTCTCTACTCTCAGTCTTTTACGACTTATTTTAAAGTGAATACTGACCATCCTGTTAAATTTCTCAGAGACCAACTCATAAATTTTCACTAGCATGACTGAAAACCACCTTAACCATCTAAAAGCAAAATATTCACTTCTCTAATCCTACACAACTGAAGTCCTTCATCTTTGGCACAATTGTCAAATGCAGCCCGGAAACAGATTTGCCTTTTCAAATCCATTGCACAAGAAAATTTTTAAAAATTGAATAAAAGCAAAAAGAAAAAGTTGAGACACAAATTCAGTGAAGAACTCAAATGAGCCTGCCCACTAAGGCTAATGCACATAAACTTTTCTATTTTCCAGTCTTAACAGTATCAGGTTCTGGACGTCAGTACAAAAAGCTATTCGTTCTTGAAAAAACAAACTACTGGATTCACCTTTCAGCACTTCCTTCTGTATCGCAGTTTTAGATTAGAATCAAGGACACCTGCAATGCTGAACTCTCAAGTTTTTCAATCCAAATCGAGACTATTTCCTGCTACAACTTTCAAAGACATTTTAAAATAGACAATTGGAATCCAGAGTAAAGAAATTCAAATAAAATATTAAAAACTATTCACATTGAGTAACTAGGAAGAACAGTTTGTTAAATCAATTGATACAGCCTCAAGCCAATCAAAAGAAATAGTATTCTCCTGACATGCAAAATTTGACTAAGACAGCTACACTTGAGATTTTATCCTACTTCTAGCCATTTAACAATGCATAACACTGAAGTGATAGAGGTACCAGTTTGTAACTTTACACTGGCTCAGTAAAAAATACAATATTAAAAAGGTTTAAAGGCTGTTAAAAGTTGATTCAAAATTAGTGCAGGTAATGCTTTTCAGAACTTAAAAGGAATTCACCAGCATCTGTGGGATATTTGTAAACCTGGTTCTTGACTGAATAAATGCCAGCAATAAAAGGGATCTAACTGTACTGTGCTCTGATGTTTTGAGTATTCCAGTAAAATCCCAAGCAATGGAATTTAGCATTTTCAATACACATTGGACCCAATTTATTCATGCAATACTTAGAATACATGGACATATTTTGTTTTTGTTTCATTTTGGATGCTGGAAATTGAATTGTGGATTGGTGGTCCTTTGCTAATTCAAAATAGACTACACTAGTGCAAATATCCTGGAAAGGGAGAACTGTATAATTCTACAACAGAAGGGGGACACTTTTCTGGATATATAGAATAATAGACCAAATAGAATTGACTTGTAAATACAATTAAAAAGGATCTCTATAACTGCAGACTTTTTGAAACATTACAATTTACATTCTACATTTTAAAAGAATGCTACACAAAATGGGGCTACATCTACACAGCTATAGGTAAAAAAGTAAACAGTCTCTTTCCACATCTAGGTATCCCATGCTATCACTGAGAAAGCAGTATTTCCAAGTATCTTAGCTACAATTCAGCAAACTTTGTTGCTTTTACAAATTCCCAAGACAATGAAACGCACATAGTACAAACTCCAGTGAATGTAGCGATTAAACCCCAAGACAATTGTTTCTGAGAAATGCACATTGCTAGAAAAATTGCTAGTAAGGCATGACTTGGGGGTGGGGGGGGGGGGGGGGGGGAAGAAGAGAGGGAGTGGGAAGGGGGTGGCGGCAATCAAGAGGCAATAATATTGAGAAAAAAATGGCTTTTACATACTTCAAGAAAGGCAGATTTAAATTCACAACATTAAAAGCAGAATTCTGATATTGGGCTGTCGTCATTAAAACACTAATTCAAAGACAAGGAGAGAAAGAGAAGCAAAGTGGGAGTCAAACAAGTAGCTAAGTTAAAGAAATTGATTACTTCCGACTGCAAAAGAAAAGTTTACAAAACGCACTTAAAGCTTTGCACTGTGCCCCCGATTTGTTTCGCAATAAATTCCTTATAAAACAGCTGACTCAGTACATGGTTTACTCATTCCTGTTGTTGCCCATGAACTTGCAAAGTGACCAATTTTAACAACTCCAAAGTCGAAACCTAAAAGAAACGAACGAAAACCAGGAACAACGTACAGTTGAACGTTCTCAAGTTGAACCCAATCTCTCTGCCCGTAATGTTTATTTAAAAGTTCTCCCCTCGCCAACAAGGATTACACTCTCACTGTTAAAGTTCTCACTGAGGGGGTTGGAGTGGGATTAGATTATATGGAGGTTGATAAGGGGGGGGGCAGATAAACTTGGCCCGACTCTGGCAGCGGACACACCGACATTTACCTCAGGACGACTCAACAACCTCGACTTTCGCCTCCCTTTAAAGCCATAAAAACGGATACTCACTTGGCAGGACTACAAAGCAGAGGCGATGCGTCCAATATCCCCCCCTTCCCTTCCCTTCCCTTCGACTTTTACTTCACTTCTCCCCGCTGCCGCCCCGCTTCTGACTTAAAAAGAAAACACCAGGCCCAAACCTCGGCCTACACTTCCGCTTTCACATGTCCGACCCGCCCAACTCACGCACCTCCGGACCTGCGCAAACAGCGCGGTGGGCGGATCTCAGATTGACATCAGGCTCGACCAATAGACGCTGAATAGGGTGAGGTCCGGCCGGCCAATGGCACCGCGCCGCCTGCCCGAAGATGGACCAATCAGAACGTTGCCCATTGCATGCGGTAGTTGTGGACCCAAGTCTTTGGGCACCTGGGACTACAATACCCAGCGCGCAGGGGCAGGCAGCCTGACCAGGTTCCCTTGACAGTGTTTGACAGTGCACTGTTAGGGTACTCTGCGTTTGCACAGTTAAAAATCACACAACACCAGCTTGTAGTCCAATAGGTTTATTCAGAAGTACTACCTTTTGGAGCGCTGCCCCTTACCTCAGGTAACTACTCCTGTTGGACTATAACCTGGTTTGAAAGGTGTAGTGCTGGAAAAGCGCAGCATCCGAGGAGCAGGAGAATCGACGTTTCAGGCATAAGCCCTTCTTCAGGAATGAGGCTTCTTCCCGACCTCTCCGCCCCCACCCCCTCACCTCACCTCCTTCCACCTATCGCATTTCCAGCGCCCCTCCCCCAAATT